>NC_054827.1:8130965-8430965 GCF_018345385.1 Vulpes lagopus
CTGGAAGAAGAAAGAAGGAGTTTTAAAAAAAATTTCTCTGAAGGAAGTAAAGACAATAAATTATACTTTCCCAAAGAACAGCCTCTACAGAGAGAGGATTTATGTAAATGATTGCCAGCAGCCTTCCCAAGGGCCTCTTGGGAATAAACCAAGTGCAAAGAAACCAGAGAAGGAAATTGGAAATGAGTTTAGCATATTATCCACTTCTTCTTCCAAAATAAATTAAAGGGAGGCCAGGTAAGATGTGGAAGCAATTCATGCAGGATTTTAAGGATTTGAAACTTGTAAGTGGACTGGGATTTATTAAATCCACTTGACTTTGACCAGATTCAGGATTTTGTCTGAGGTTTCCAGGTTGCCACATTTTCTTTCTCAATCTGTGTTTTATAATAATGGAAGAATTATTTCAGCCCTGGTTGATGCATTAAGAAGAATTTAATGAGAACAATAAAAAGTACGGGCTATTTTATTCCTGAAGTCATTCAATTTCTTTTCTCTGCCCCTACAAAACAGAACAGAAATTTACCACTGGTTCAAAATTGTTGGAATTAGGCACTACCACTACATATTAAAACCTTTCTAAAATTCTCTCAGCAGGTTCCAGAGCTTTCATAATTTATTTTAAAAGAAGGAAATGGACCCCCAAAATGATGACCAATATTGAATTATATTGTTAGGGAGTTATCTCTTAAAACAGGATTTTCAAATGTTTTAAAGGTGGTCATGTATGGTTTATTATGCCATGTCTTTATTGTGCCCACAAACTCTCTTGACTATTTTAAATTAATGTTATGGTAAATTTAATTCTCTTCAATCAGAAGATGCTGAGGGTAAAGGTTCTTTAAAATTAAAGTACTCTATAAATTAACATTTAAAAATCCCATATTTTATCATATTATTAGAATATTAATTAAATTCAGTTGTATTATTTTGTGGTTCAGATGACTTTTTCCTCATCACCCTTTGACAGAGGATGCCTTCCTCCTCTATCAGATAGATCTATCGTATTTTAGAGTTGTAACCAATTTAACCTTGAATGTGAAAATTTAATTGCAAGAAGGACTAATAATCACACCAATAAATTATTGGTTTACCATTTTAGGTTACCTTGTTTTAATGTTTATGTTTCTCTTACCTGAGGTGCATCAAGTGTCTTTAATGTTTTTAGATACAGGAAATATATAAATCACTTATCTTTAATGAGATGAATTATAGAGTATATCTTATGAGACCTTGGGTCCATTACTGTCCTTAAGCTACATAATCACCAACAACCAGGCAGAGGAAAGAATACAAAGGGGCAAAACAAACATCTTATATTTCATCCATTTTTCCCTTCCTAGCAGATGAAAATTACTTGCTTTGAACTATTGGCCTTAAGTTTCCTTTAATAATCTTGGAACACAGGATGTCTGTAGAGGGTGGGGAGGTGAACAGTGAGGTGGAGAGAAAAATAACATGACATGCTCAGGCAATTTATTTGCTGAGAATAGGGGCAGAAAACCAAGTAAGATGATTACGTATTGCTCTGATTTATTTCACTAAATGGCTATCACTAGCCACTGCGGTCATGGCATGATTATTATTGAAATCTATGAAAACAGAAGTTCCAAGGATAATGGAAATGCCTGTTCACATTTTATTCTAATAAAGATTATCTCAATATAAATGGCAACAGCTGCTATGTCTAGATTATCTCTTTCTTTTATTTTCAATATTTTTTCTCTCATAAAAAACTCCCCTCCTTTCATTATTACCACAGATATGATGGTTAACCATTGGGATTGCTTGTGTATACACCTCTATAAAAGTCAGAACTCATGTACTGATTTTTTTTTTTTTTATGATTGTATACTCTTGTATACAGCTCAGTATTGGTTTCAGGATGCCTCTTAGTTATGTTTTCAATTAGTTATCTGATGCTTACTGGTTTTCTGATATTTTCTCTAGAAATAAATTCAGGAAATACAAGAAGAAGAACAAGTTCTTTGGGAACAGACTATTCTGATATTTTAAGTGTAACAAATAAAATATTATGCAATGAAATCCCTAAATTTAAGAGATTATCTAAGACAAGAGAATTTTGAATGAGGAACTACATTGGAAAATTTCCATTTCACTTTCAAGTGAGAATAACTAAGTAGGTTATGGTGCAGCTAGGATGAGAGGTGGCCTCTAATAAGCTCTTTCTGTATAATTCCTATGTTTCTGAAGTGCCTGAAAAATAAGTGTAATGTTTCCTGTTGAACTTAGGAGCCAGTAATCATTGAAATCTGTTTCATCATCCCATGATTCAAGGAGTTACATATCCAGAGAAATATATCATGATGTTATGTACCACAGAGTCATAAAATACATAGCCAAAAACACCAGGGAAATCAGAGCTTGCACCCAGCAAATTAGAACGATCATTGGTATGAACTACTATGAGACTTTTTTCCAAAGTGATAAAATCAGTGGCTGATGTCAGCCCAGAACCATCTTACTCAGAAAAATGATGGATCTCTGGTCCATCTAATGCTCACCATGGACATGTATCCAATTCCATAAGTAGATTCTTATGGAGGCTTTAGGTCCATGCTTCTCTCTACAATGATGGGAATAGCTGGGAATACCGACAACGAAGCTTCTAAACCAGACTATAATTTATTTATTTTTTTTCTTTTTCTTTTGTTTAAAGTAATCTCTATGCCCAACGTGGGGCTCAAACTCACAGCCCTGAGATCAAGAGTCACGTGCTCCACCAACAGAGCCAGCCAGATCCCCCAGTTTATGTATCTTAAGAAAAGTATTCATTTGATAGCCCCTACATGTATAAATTAAATTCTGTACCATGAAGCAGATTCACACTAAAAATCAAAGTCAGTTTTAGAAATATAATTTTAAAATTACATATCTGAATTTGGTTGACTCAAGAAAATTTGGAATATTGTAGCCATAACATCACAAATAATTTCTGAGTCAAGTTGCCTTAAGTAATGGAGTAAATTCTTATTTTTCACTTTTGCTTGGCAAGGAAGAAATTAGCAGATCTTCATAATTTAGGAACAGGAAATTAGGTACAGACATATCACATTGGGACTTATTCCCGAAAGGCAAGAACCATGTCTGTGTTATCTCCATCAGAGTTATAGAGATTCTCATGACAACAACTCCTTAAGTGTTTGATTCATTTCCTCTCTCAACAGATTAGCACTATCTGATTTCAGCTCCAGCTCAGTCATGTATCATTATGGTTTTTCCAAGACACACTCTTACTTCTGAACTAAAAAAAAAATAATAATAACCAAAAGAACAATCAAACAATTACATATACAATTTGGCTTCTCATGTGTAATTGACTAAATCTGTCAATGTGCTCATTCCTAATACCCTGTCCTAATTTGGGTCATTTGGGATGAGCCTGGGTCATGGTCCCATCAATTGTGTGGGTGGGGTAATGATCTTGGTAGGCATCACAGGCTAGTCCTAAGTATTATCTCCAGATAAAATGCTTGCAAATACTCATCTTCTTCTTCTAAAACCCATACAATTTTCAATAGCTCTTAAAATCCATTCTACATATATATTCATGATACTTTGAAAAGTTTTTGATTTCAGAATTGACTGATTTTATGCTAAATTTGTCTTTTTGTAAAACAAACAGAAATCCATCTGCTTAACTTTCATAGACAAAGCTCATGATTAATGAATACACAGAATTAATTTTCACAAAATTTTAAACCATAGTCATTGGTTTCCAGAATTTAAGGATGAATCTTTTCCTTAATTTACTAAAAACCATCCACAAATCTTTACTTCCATACATATTGGAAGGTTTTCACTCAGTAATTGTATACCAGAATTTGGAAATTGGTATTCATATCACTTGGGAACAGTGTTGAACATTAAATCACATTCTTTCTTCAGGTGACATCTTATAACATTGAATGATGGCATAATTTTCCTATCAGGGTTTCTTCAGTCTTAGGGCTCTGACTTGTTCCTCTTGGTTTAAATGACACAATTACAGCAAGGACAAATTTAGTGTTTTGCTCTTTTGGTAACATGTTCTCTAAATAAGAACATCTGTTTTACAGTCACTTCCTGTTTATAGGATAAGCTATTGTAGTTAAATTTCAAAATGTCAAACTCAATCAAAAATACTGATCTGTTTCAGTGTGCAAGTGAAACAGCTAATGTGTATAAGGAGTCAATATAACCTAGTGCAAGAATACTCTGCTGGGAATAAGGAGGACTGTTTTCTATTCCCAGCTCTCTCATGAATTATTGGTCTTGTCTACAAAAGGATAAAAAGGTATTCCAAGGACAGACAGGCTAATGCACACAGGGAAGAAGCTGGTGTATGAACGGGAGAATCTGATTGCCCTGATAAAGCATTTATGGGCTCCATTTAGGTCATACCTGGCTGTATACCTGTGAACGTGGCTACATTTCCTACTATGTCTTTACATGTTCATGACACATGGCATTTGCAGAAACATGAACATGCATCGACTCAGTAAAATAAAGCAGATTTGAAAACAACAATATATCTTTCTGGAGGCGATATTTCGGTAGATTATCACTAGGAGGTACAGGGGTCAGCTTGAGGGTGGCTGAGGCCAAGTGGGCTAAGAAATATTAAGGGGCATACAAAATGCAAGGGGATATTGAAAAAAGACACCAAAAGTTTCCTCTGAGGTTCTAAAATGCTTTTCAGATTTTCAACAATAGGAACTTAAAACTAAGAGACTATCTGCTTCCCCCTTTGTATTTTGTTCATTATGAATGATCACAGAACTTCTGTAAGAGTTTTCATAGGGCAAGCGAATCATCTGTGTTTTAGCTACTTGATAACATGATCTAGATGACCAGAAGTGCCAGTTGGCTCAGTCTGAGTTCCCTTTCATCTCCACATTTTTGGGATTTCTGTGAGCCTGATTCTGTGCACCGCCCCCTCCACCCATCTCTCCCTCCCTAGCCCTGCCTGTCTCTCAGTCAATGAGAAATTTCTGTGTCTTAGGTATTAAAATTGGTTTACTCTGAAGAGCAAGTCCAAGCTAAGGGAAGAAGTGCTAGTTGAATTAAAGACCCTTGTGATGAGAGATTATTGCAGTCAGGTTTTCTTTGACATAGTGATACAGGGTTAGTAGGAATTTTTAGGGAGTTGAAGAAGGGAAATGGGAGAAGAAAAGATTTACTCAAATCTCATTTTTCAAAATTTTACATAGAAAAAGAAAAAAAAAATCTGTTTAATTGTGACAGCAAATCTCCTGCAAGAGAATAGGAGTAAGAGTAAAGAAACATGATTCTGGGTCTGTTGTAAATCTGTGTCCTATTGTTCTTTGGAGAAACAATAGTAATGAGCAAGAGGGTGAAGGCTGCTGGCAGAGGCCAGAGTCCCTGTGCAGGGGGGCGGGGGGAGTGTACCTCCTTCCCTTTTCCCTGTATTTTGAGGTTACCTGCAACCCCATTAGTGCCCCTCCCCCACAGTGTCCTCCCTTCCTTCCGTTGGAAGTAATGACCTGATATATACACAAAATAAAACAGAAGAGAACTCATGCCACAGATCTCCTTCATACTCAGGAAATAGTAAGCTGCAATAATAGGCCAAGATGTAAAAGACACACAACCGAGCTTCATAAGGTTTGCAGATCCTGGTGTGCAAAATGGACCCAAGATCCCCCAGGCTTGCTGCTGTCACCAGGAGGCAGGTAGCCTGAGCTTCAGTATTCAAGGTAGAGCAATGCTTCTCAAGTATTAATGTGCATCCAGACTACCTGGAGGGCTTGATAAAATGTAGATTAGGGCTCTGTAAATCTGGGTGGAGTCTGAGATTCTTGCATTTCTAAAAATAAAAAAACAAAAACCAAAAAAAGCAGGTAATGCTGCTATAGCTGAAAAGGCTAGGGGAAATATTTCCATACTAATTGGCGGGGAATTTAGAGGGATGGGCTGGTTATATACAATAAAATTACTCTTCAGTATGTGATCTTAAAACCACAGTGATAGGTTTATCGTATTTTAAATCCGATTCTTCAAAAAGTTAAAAAGACAAAACACAGTAAAATGGAACAACAATAGCAAATCCTCCGCATGAAACAATATACTGATTTCAACCCTGTGCAACTCAATGTCCCACTTTTTTCATGAACATACTTTTTATATCTCATTTCCTATTACAAAATAAAATTTATAGAAATATAGTGTACATATACACATAGTTTGAAATATCACTAAAATCACAATTATAACACCAAAAACATAAATTTACTACAAAAATGATGAGAATTTTGATATGTAAATTTGTAGGTACAACTTGTTATTACGCCTAAAGAAATGGTCAAAAGCTTGCACATATATGAATAATTATTATTGTTGTGGCAGCTAGCATCCACACTAATAAAGTGTGTTTTATTAGAAACATAAGCAGAAACATTGCTATTGGTGATTATGTAATTTTTCTGAACGGATATACTCTTTGGTAAAGTCTGAACAAAGTATAATTTTACCTCCGTGTCAGATATTTGCATTCCTGGAAAATTCCAAGTATGTAAGAACCGTGCCCCAAATGGTTTGCATTTACATACAAAACAAAAGTAGTTTCTTAGCTCAAAAATTTATATATAAGTTGTCATGTATGTTAATGACCCCCAGGACTTGTGACTCAAAACATAGTCTGAGAATCAGAAACCTAGGTCTCACCTGAGAACTGGTCAGAGCTTGAAATTTAATAAGATCTTCAGGCAATGTATAAACACGGTAATGTTTGAAAAACACTGCCTTAAGTTATTTAGGGCATTCAGGAGTTCTGCTGAACAGAAGATAATTCTTTGTTATAATGGACATGGCACTGCAGGAAATCGGGCTCCCCTGGTTGGTCACTGAAGGCCCGGTACATCCACACCTCATTGACCCGACAACCAAACCACCCTCAAGGGTGTTGTGCTTCCTGTCAGTGAACCATATTAAGCATGTATGTAGAGGGAATTCTCTCAGGCCTCACTTCTGTTAATGAAGTACTCAAGTCTTTCTTTTACTTTTTATTTTTTTAAAAATTTATTTATTTATTTATTTATTTATTTATTTATTTGATTTTTGTGTGTGGGCTGCTATGATGCATCCCTTAATACCATTTGGGGCAGAGTGTTGGTTATGAAATATAAATGTGAAGAAACTCAAATGTCAAAGGCATTTGGGAGAGTGAAAATAAAAGTAGTATTGGTATAAATAAATTACGAAAATTAGCTAGAAAAATATGAAAATAAAACACAAAATGTATATTATATTTACGTTTCTCGCTGTACTAATTCAGGTCATGAAAAGATGGTTATGAAATGGGGAACAAAGGCAGAAGGGACTGTAGATAAAATTAAACTTCCTTATAACCTGTAGCCCACTGACAAAGCCTTGAGGCAGGTAGAGTATGACTCTCCTCTAGGAACTCCCAGCTGTCTTCCTGTTAATGCCTGCCTAGAGGAACAAACCAACCTTCACTTGACAATAGCTAGGCCCCCTGGGATCCTATGTTTTCCTTAACAAAGGAAAATCCTTTTGGAAACTTTTTTTGTCTTCACCCACCCCTACCCCTGCCACCCCCCCCCCCCCCCCCCCCCCCGCCCCAACTTGAAAGTATATAATCTATTGCTCCTCACAACCCCAGGGCAGCTCTTTCTGCCCACCAGCCTAGTCTCCATGCTTTAATAAAACCACCTGTTTTGCACCAAAAAAGTCCCCAAAATTCTTTCTTGACCAGTTGTTCTCATACCCCACATAAAGTCACAATTTTATGATGTTGGGATTGCTATAAATTCCTAATTAACTTATCCAATAGCTTATTTTACTAATTAAGTACATATTAAGCATCTGATAAGAGATCAGTGACACCCATATTTAATGGTTGAAATATCATGCTTGCTAGAACCAGACAGGTATTGAAAATGAGAGTTATGAGCCAAGTTTGAGGAGAAATGCATTGTTTCAATGTGAGGGTAAAAACTTGAAATCCCAGACTAAGAAAGCAACATTACTCAGCTCTTTAAATTTTCCATGCATCAGTGTGGTCCTAGGGAATCCTAGGTAATTGAAAATCACAAGTTCAGATGTGTATTTAAAATTTTCTGATATATCAGCAGTTAATTCATTATTTTAAAATGAAATGACTTAAGCCAAACCAAAAAAACAGGATGATTCTGAAATGTTTTTCTTTAGTATTTTATTCTGTGTCATTACAAATTCAACAATTCAGTTAACTTACTATGCTACTTTCTATATATTTAACTTAAGGAAATTCATGGTGAAAAGAACTGTGTGAATTTGATAGATCCATGTCTATGCTTAAGAACATGTAAATATTTTAATAATGACAGTAATATTTTAATAATGCTTCTGATGGAGTTTTGAAATATAGGTGAGATTTGGTGGGGTGAGATCAAGAGCCGACGACCTAGAAAGAATTCTTCAGGTATCTTTGGTGAAAAACAATGGTTTTATTAAAGCTTGGAGACAGGACCCATGGCAGAAAGAGCTGCCCTGAGGTTGTGAGGAACAATTTATTATTTAGTATGGGGTTGGGGGAGGTGAGGAAAAAGATCCTGCAGGCCTTGCCAATATCAAGTAAAGGTTGTTTTTCTGTCTAGGAAGGAATTAAGACCTTTGGGAGCTTCCTGGAAAAAGTCACACATATCTTACCCAGGAGGAGGGGGCCCATGTAGGATTTGCAGGGTGTCAGCTTGTAGTTTTTCCTCAGTTAGCCTTCTGCTCCCTCATCACTTACACTACTAAGAAATGCATTATTATATAATTCTATAAATGGCATTCATATAATTCCAATATTGTTTCTAAATAAGTCATGTGCTTATATTCAGTAAAACATTAATCATAGGTGCTGAGAAATCCACTCCCTCAGAATTTAAGCATTTTGAGTAGGAAAAAAAAGTTCATAGAAACTTTATAAGTCTTCTCTGTTGGCCTTTATGAAAATCCTGTAAAAATTGCATATTTACTTTATTTCTCCATTATGTGAGGATGAGTAAAAGTAAATTAACAACTTGACATATTCAGTAATTCAGAAGTAAAATAATATTTCAAGTAGTTCCAGAAGAAAATTGGATTCCAATGAGAAGAGCAATATGACTTCACTGAAGCCAAATAATCAACTATTCTTATCTACTCTCCTCCAAATTGTCTCTCTCATAGGATTCCATGGTACTGGAACTTTAGATGCTATGTATTGCCCTTAAGATCCCTAGCCAAAATGATAATATTTTCCAAATCTAAAAATTCTAAGACCTTGAAAAATTTCCTGGCCTATAATATTTACTCAATAAACAATCCTTTATAAGTATTTTATTTCTTTGTTTTTTTTTCTAAAATGTGATATATTCAAATAATCCCCAAATTAGACCGTGATATATTTTTTAATTTTTTATTTAAATTCAGTTTAGTTAACATATATAGTATTATTAGTTTCAAAGGTATAATTAGTGAGTCATCAATGTATATAATACCTAGTGCTCATTGATGAAGTTTTGGAATATAGGTGAGGTTTGGGGGGGTGAGGTCCAGAACCAATGACCAAGAAAGAATTCTTGAGACATCTTTAGTGCAAAATGGTGGTTTTATTAAAGCCCAGGGACAGGACCCATGGGCAGGAAGAGCTGCTGCCCCAGGCCTGTGAGGGGTAGTTGATTATATACCTGGGAATTAGGAGGGGATTGAGGATCGTGTACTCTCTAAGGAATTTTGGAAGCAAGGTCTCCAGGACGCTGAGGGGGCTGGCTCTTGTTGGGAAAAGGTCACTTATTACCGTCTAATAAAACCTGACTCATGAAACCCTTCAAATGTATATGGGGGGTCATGTGCTTGAGGGATGATGGCCAACACATATCTTGTGGGGTAGAGATAAAGGAAATTTCTAAAGGAATTTTTATATGCTAAAGGAGACTCACAGGATCCTGTGGGTCAGGCTAAGATCACCTTTTGCCCTTAGCGAAGTATTAACATTGAGGCAGTTGAGTCCATAGAAGAATGTCCCTCTGCCTGTTTCAAGGACTTGTCAACGAGCTTCCCTGGGCTCATGCTATGTCCTCAGCTAGCCCTGTTTCCCATCACTCATTATATCAAGTGCCCTCTTTAATGTCCATCACCCAGTTTCCTGAACCCCAATCCAAACCATTATATATTTTTAATTCACTCTTAGATCCTTAAGATATTTTGCAACACTTTTTTTTTAAAAGATTTTATTTATTTATTCATGAGAGACACAGAAAGAGAGAGAGGCAGAGACACAGGCAGAGGGAGAAGCAGGTCCATGCAGGGAGCCTGATGTGGGACTTGATCCTGGGTCTCCAGGATCACACCCTGGGCTGAAGGCAGTGCTAAACCGCTGAGCCACCCGGGCTGCCTGCAACACGTTTTTTTTTTTTTTTAACATGAAGAATTTAGAAGAAGTCAAGACTTATTTTATTTACTAATTTAATCAAAAACATAGTTAATATAATCTTTTAATAAAAATTAATCTTTTAATGAAAATAATACATTGCAAGTAAATTTTACTAAAGTGCCTAATTCTTATTATGACTGTGAATCAAAGTATTCCAAATGGAGATGGAAAATTAGACCATGATATATTTTTTAATTTTTTATTTAAATTGTATTTAAATAAATTTATTTATTTTAATTAAATCAGAAATATCTGAAAAAATGAATAACATACAAAATGTGTTTTTAATTAAAGATATATATATATATATATATATATATAATATATTTTTTTTAGACAGAAATAGAGAGCATGAGTAGGAGTTTCAGAGGGAGAGGGAGAATTTCAAGTAGACTCAATGCTGAGCACAGAACCCAATCTCCAGGATCTCCAGGACCCCAAAATCATGACCCAGCTGAAACCAAGAGTCAACACTTAACCAACAGCACCACCCAGATGCCCCAACATACAAAATGTTTCTGATATTTTTTTAAGGTACCCATTGCTACTCATTTTTATTATAAAGAAGCATTTTAAAATAAAGAACTTTTATTATAAAGTATAAAGATATATACTATATATATCCTAATATATAGATATTAGGAAACGTTAAATACATTTATATTTAAACAATTATGAACAAAACAAATATACTTAAAAACATATTTAGATTGTATGATTGGTTAATACATAGCTTTTTTTGCTTGTTAATGCCAGAAAATAGACAAGAATACACTAAAAATAGACTTAGAAACTAAGTGTGAGAACTTCCTTCATTGTGCCTGTTTTCCAGAAAAAAAGCAAAAATGCATGTATGTAAGATATTATTTTGTGGAAGCAGTGCTCTGGAGGAGCTGCCATCATTAGAGTACTGACTTGTTTATTTTTTTTGTCCAAAAACTAATTTAGGGTCTTGCACATAGAAGATGTTTCTTGAATGTTTGTGGAAGGAATGAGTGAATGAACAAATGGGTGAGTGAGTAAGAAATTGTCTGACTGGGTGTCCAAGGCACATAAAAATTCTGACATTATTTATTCTTTATAATAACTGATATGCATTATGTATAGTTTATTGAAACAACAGTTTCACTGTTGTTTCTTATCATTTCAAATTCAAAATAAAATTTAGATCGTATTGCTGGCTAACTCAAAACTTTTTTGCTTGTTAAGCTGGGGTAGGCAAGAATACACCCTGTTTAGCAACCTCATGCTTTAAAAGTATAAGAAAATAAAATTTCAACATTAATTAAACTGAAAACAGTAACATGATTGCTATTTAGCAAATCTATGATAAACTGTGGAAAACCAAACTTGATAAACTCTGATAAGAAACAACGAGAGGAGAACTAACTGTAGTATAACTCTTAATGAAAAGTGTCAAGATTTTACAAATACTCTTTGGAGCAATTAAAAATGAAGTAGTCTTGTTGTTTTTACCTCCAGTTTCCGCAAGGGAATGGAACAGCACATGAGGGTTCCCTGATCATAAACTTGTAGGACCTCTGAACTGTTAGGTGTCTGAGAGATAAAATATTCCAACCCCCTCATTAAATTAGTGAGGAAACTGAGGCAGCTTGTGCAAGATTGAATAGAAATTTTTAAACAATCCAGTACTAGAAGCTAGGTTTCCTTGCTTCCAATTAAGTGCTATTTCCACCGTGGTTTTTTTTTTTGCAGTTATACACATGCATCAAAGTCAAACAGCTAAGAAATTCCTTAAATCTTTTCTAGCCAGAAAGCTGGTTTTTTTTTTCATCAGTCAAGGTAGAAACAAATGTACAATTATTAAGTACTTATTCCTGCCACCTGAGTACTTGGCTAAGGTTAAAATGTTCAATTCTAAAAACAAAAGTATCCTCTCCTCATTTCTGAGCCACTGTGTAGGCAGATGCGGTTGCTGAGCTGCCTGCATTATGAGGAGCTGGTTATATACAGATTGAGATTCACTCTCAAACATACTAGAATAAAATAAGTTTTGTAGATCTTTTTTCCTGTCTCACCTTCTAGGAATATGACTTTTCCTATGTGTAAAAGACTTCTGAATCACTTCAAAATGAGAATTATCAAAAGGAATTTAGTTTTAAGTGGTAACTCTGACTATATCTATCTTTAGGGTAAAAGAGAACATTATATCAGTTTTTTTTCATGAAATCTGTGCAGGAAAGTATTTCATGCCAAATTCATCGTATTTAAGAAAGAACAGATCCAATTGGAAGTGACAATTGTCCAATATACAGAGAGAGAAAATGTATCTTGATGAAGATAAGGCATAGGCTCTAGAGAAAATATTCTATCTACTGGAACCAAGCAGGTTATACTCCAAAGTTAAACCAGAAGAGATTACAGTGGTTTGGGTATTAGATGCTTATGTGTTTCAAAGAATTAAGGCATAGTTAAATTTATTTTTTATTTTTTCTATTATTAGAGAGGAATAAACATTATGTAGCCCCTTTCCATCTCGATGAATTGCAGTCTTGGTCTCCCCATAGGAGTCATTCTTGTCACATGTGTGTAAGCTTGCTCTATAGCATCAGAACTAGAACACTTAAAGATATGCTGGTCGACCACTTGCAAGAGGATTTCTAGATTTTATCTCATGTTCACAGTGCGGTGGCCAATGGAGTAATTTAAGAGTTTGCATCTAGTCATCAGTGTCAGCAACACTCAGAGTAGGCAGTGATGCCTGCATTCAGAAACCCTTTATTTAACCCACACTCAGGGCATATTGGGTTATGAGGTTGGTCCATTTTGAGAGCAAGTGACTGATCTTAACTAGTAAAGGTCAGACACATCCCTTTCAATATTTTCTCTTACAGAAATGGCTAAATCATGGAAATTTACAAAAACTTAAAAGTCACTCAAACAAGTCATAAAGAATATCACAGATGGGTCCTTTGTGATGTTTCAGTGAGAATAAATGTCTAACTCCAATAATAAATAAAATCCACTGCAAAAATAAATTTCAAATTTGCAAATTCCTTTTCTGCACTTGTAAACTGTGCCACGTGTGTGTGTATCTGTGTGTATGTGAAAGGCTGGCTGATTGGGATAAAAAGATAATATTTTTACATGAAAAGCATTTTTAATTGATTGATATATTTCTGTTTCTGTGAATGCCTAGAGCATTTAAGAAGGTTAATAAGATGCACTTAGCATTTTCTAGTGGCCTGTATTTTTTCTTTTCATTCCATTTTCTCATAGCAAGATGAATACAACCCTTTTTCTTCTTTTGTACTCCAACTTTAAACTTCAATTTAGCAGACTGTAACTCTAAAAACTAGGCATTTTATGCTTAAAATGTGTCCCACAGGGACTCTGTGTCAATAGTGGGTATTTCAGTATTTCAGACACTTTGGACCACAGCATTTATATCAAGAATAACTTTTTCTTTGGCCATTTTTACTAATATCATTGAAAAAGAAACATTAATTAGCAAAGATGAACGTTTGAATGTGGTCAACAGTTCTAGGCAATTTAGGAAGTGACTATGGACTACAGAGAGCCAGTTAACTTCTATCTAGATATTTTGTATAATGTCCATGGCCTTATTATCAAATCTAGTCCTAGATCAGAAGCTATTGTTCAAAGGCCTTTTTTTGTCACCTGCAAGACTAACAAAAATGGAGATAATCCTTTTTTGTGAGGTCATACAAATTATATGTGTTCTTGATCTTCTAGGAGTCAATGTCCTCTACTACTATAAGCCTGAAAATTTAAAAGCTACAGAGTTAAAGCAAGGCTAGGTCAAGTTCCTTCTAGAATATGCTGGTACTTTTTTTTCACAGGTGAAATGCAGTCTTCTTCCTTAATAATTTTATTATTTTGTGGCTTTGTCATAGTGAAGAACCACAAACTGGGTGACTCACCAGAAATTTGTTCTCTCACAGTTATGGAACCTAGAATTCTGAAATCAAGGTATGTGCAGGAACATTTTCCCTTTGAAGGCTCTACAGAATAATCCTTTCTTGTTTCATCAAAGTTCTGGTGATTGCTGGCAATCCTTGGTGTTCCTTAGTCCCATCTCTGCCTCCATTGTCACATGCTTTTCTACCTGGTATCCATGTGCTGTCACACCATCTTCCCTCTGTGCCTGTCTCTGTATCTAAATTTCTCTCTTCTTAAAAGGCCACTAGTATTAGATTAGGGTTCACTATGCCCTATTCTTAGTGTGATTACCTCTATCTGTTTTCAAATAAAGTCACTCTAAAAAAGAAAAAAATATTTATTTATTTATTTGAGAGAGAGGTTGGGGAGGGGCAGAGGGACATGGAGAGAGAATCCCAAGCAGACTATGAACTGAGCAGGAAGCCTGACATAGGGGTTAATCACATGACCTTAAGACTACAACCTGAGCCAAACCCAAGAGTTGGAAACTTAACCACAGGCACTGCCAAATAAAGTCACATTTTTATATTTCAGGTACACATGATCTTGGGAGGCATGATTTGTTATGGAATAACACACACTAAGGAAGACAAAAAGTAAAAAAGAACATGTAAGGACATAACGAGAAAGTAGCCATCTATAAGCCAGAAGGAGGGTTCTCACAGCCACTGAATCTGCTGAGACTTTACTCTTAGACTTCCCAGCTTCTAGGACTGTGAGAAATAAGTGTCCGTTTAAACCATGTAGTCTATGGTGCTTTGTTATAGCAGCCCAAACTACTAACATCATTCAACTCTGTACAGTAATGGACTTGTCATACTCAACTAAATGAAATTCACCTTTGAATGTGATGTTTCAACATAGTCATGATTATAGGTTTGATTTGTTCAATTTCATCACTGTAGCAAGGTGAACTAATTTTTACTGAATCTGTGCTATCAAAAGTAAAAGCCACAGTAAAAATACCTTGTGTAATATTTGTCTAGCCAGTTGGCTAGTTTTATGGATAAGATAACTCAGTATCTGTCAGATTTTCTAGAGAGTGATCATACACTCTGCTGATGGTAATATCTAAAAGTATGGTGTGATTGTTGAAATATATGTTGAAGTTAAAATTAATAAAATTTGACCCAGGACCACTTACTAATGTTGACTTTGATTCATGATAACAGATCTAGTTTGATATCCAAATACAAGATATACCATATTTAAATTTATTAAAGATTCATTAGATAGTAGGCACAATTTCCTATTTTAAAACTGCCAAGGTACTTTTTCTCAAAGAGAAACTTTACATGTCTATAATTCTGATGACTATTTCCACATGGGAAAGTGTCCTGAGGGTTTTATTCTCTCACTCCTTGAAACTAGATCATATCATAATAAAGGAGACAACCCATAAAGAAGATCTAACAATTGTTGATATTTATTATATATTCAACTTGGGAGCTCCTAAATATATAAATATATAATAACAAAATAAAGGAACTCATTGATAATAATACAATAGTAGTAGGGAATTTAATACCACACTATGTCAATGGAGAGATTATCTAAACAGAAAATCAACAAGGAAACCATGACTTTGAGTGACACACTGAACCAGATGGACTTAAAAGATATATTCAGAACATTCTATCCTAAAATAGCAGAATACATATTCTTTTCAAATGCACATAGGACATTCTCTAGAAGAGATCACATACACGTTCACGAATCAGACCTCAAAAAATACAAACAGATTGAAATCATACCATGCATATTTTATGACCACACCCCTGTGAAACTTCAAGTTAACCACAAGAAAATTCTGGAAAGACCAAAAATACAGAGGTTAAACAACATGCTACTAAGCAATGAATGGGTCAACCAGGAAATCAAAGAAGAAATTAAAAACATACATGGAAACAAATGAAAATGAAAACACAGTAGTCCAAAACCTTTGAGATGAAGCAAAAACAGTTTTAAGATGCAAAACATAGCAAAACAAGCCTATCTTAAGAAGCAAGAAAAATCTGAGGTAAACAACCTAACCTTACACCTAAGGAGCTAGAAAAAGAAGAGCAATGCCTAAAGCCAACAGAAGGAAGGAAATAATAAAGATTGGAGCAGAAATAAATTACAGAGGAATTAAAAAATAAAGAACAATAGAACAGACCAATGAAATCCAGAGGTGGTTCTTTGAAAAATTAATAAAATCGATAAACTCCTAGCTAGACTTATCAAAAAAGAGAAAGAGCCCAAATAAATAAAATCACAAATGAGAGAGGAGAAATCATAACCAACAACACAGAAATACAAGCAATTATAAGTGAATATTATGAAAAACCATATGGCAACTTTGCACAATCTAGAAGAAATGGCTAAATTCTTAGAAATGGATAAGCTTCCAAAATTGAAACAGGAAGAAGTAGAAAACTTTAACAGAATGATAGCAAGCAGAGCCATTGAACCAGGAATCAAAAAATTACCAAAAAACAGAAATCCAGCACCAGATAGCTTTACAGGTGAATTTTTCCAATATTGAAATAAACGTTAATACCTATTCTACTTAAACTATTCCAAAAAATAGAAAAAGAAGGAAAGCTTCCAAATTCATTCTATGAGGCTGGATTTATGAGATTAAGACTCCACTAAAAAAGAGAATCATTCATCAAGGTTAAGTGGGATATATTCCTGGGCTGTAAGGAATATATCACACTGTGAATCAATCAACATGATACATCTCATTAATAAAAGAAAGGATAAGAACCATATGATCATTTCAATAGAGGAAGAAAAAGCATTTTTTAAAGTACAGCATCCATGCTTAATATATAAACTCTCAACAAAGTAGGGTTAGAAGGAACTTTTCCCCTAAGGTCAAGAGCAAGACATTTTATCCATTCTCATCACTGTTATTTAACACTGGAAGTCTTAAACAGCAATCCGACAACAAAAAGAAATAAAAGCTATCTAACTTGGCAAGGAATATTTAAAACTTTCCATATTTGCAGGTGACATGATACTCTATATAAAAAGCCAAAATGCTCTACTATAAAATTTCTAGAACTGATATATGGATTTTGTAAGGTCAAATCCTACATAACGTCAACATAAAAAAATCCATTGTATTTCTATATATACACCAAAAATGAAGCAGTAGAAAAATAAATTAAGGAATCAATCTCATTTATAATTGTACCCAAACCCATAAGATACCTAGGAATAAACCTAACTACAGAGGTGAAAGATTTGTACTCAGTAAACTATAAAACGTTGACGAACGAAATTGAAGATGACACAAAGAAATGAAAAGGTATTTCATGCTCGGGGATCAGAAAAATAAATATTGTTAATATGTCTACATTTAATGCAATCCCTATCAAAATACCAACAGCATGTCTCACAGAGCTAGAACAAACAATCCAAAAATTTGTATGGAATCACACAAGACCTCAGACACAAAGAAACTTTGAAAAAAAAAAAAAAAGCCAAGCTGGAGGCATCACAATCCTGTCCTTTAAGTTATATTACAAAGTTGTAGTAATCAAAACAGTATGGTGCTGGCACAGAAATAGACACAGAGATCAATAGAACAGAGTAGAAAACTCAGAAATGAGCCCATAATTATGTGGTCAATCAATCTTTGACAAAGCAGGGACTCCTTGGTGGCTCAGCAGTTGAGTGTCTGCCTTTGACTCAGGTTGTGATCCTGGGGTCCCAGGATCGAGTCCCATATGGGGCTTGCCTCTCTCTCTGTGTCTCATGAATAAATAAAATCTTAAAAGAATAAAATTTTGACAAAGAAGAGAAGAATACAGTCTCTTCAAAGAATGGTGTTGGGAAACTGGATGGCAACAGGCAAAAGAAATGACCACTTTCCTGCACCATCTACAACAATAAATTCAAAATGGATTAAAGACCTAAATGGGAGACAGGAAACCATTAAAGCCCTAGAGGAGGACTCAGGCAGTCGCTTCACATCACCCATAGCAACTTCTTTCTAGATCTGTCTCCTGAGGCAAGGGAAACAAAAGCAAAAATAAACTGTTGGGGCTTCATCAAAATAAAAGGCTTCCATACAGCAAAGGAAACAATCAACAAACTAAAAGGCAACCTGTGGAATAGAAGAATACATTTGAAAATGATGTCTGATAAAGGGTTAGTATCCAAAATATATAAAGAACTTCTACAAACTCAACGTCAAAAAGTGAATACTCCAATTTAAAAAATGGTCAGAGATGATATGAATAGACATCTTTCCAAAGAAGGCATCCGGATGGCCAACAGACGCATGAAAAGATGCCCAACATTGCTCATTATTAGGGAAATGGAAATCAAAACTACCATTAGATACCACCTCACGTCTCTTGGAATGGCTAAAATCACCAATACAAGAAACACAGGTTTTGGTGAGGATGTGGAGAAAGGGCAACCCACTTGATCTGTTGGTGGGAAGGCAAACTGGTGCAGCCACTCTGGAAAATGGTATGGAGGTTCCTCACAAAGTTAGAAATAGAACTGCCCTATGATCCAGCAATTGTACTACTAGGTATTTACCCAAAGAATATAAAAATACTGATTGGGAGGGATACTTGGACCCTGGTGTTTATAGCAGCATTATCTACAATAGCCAAGTTATGGAAGCAGCTCAGGTGTCCATGGATTAATGGTGGCCAAAGACGTGGTATATAGGGCAGCCCATGTGGCTCAGCAGTTTAGCGCTGCCTTGAGCCCAGGGCATGACCCTGGAGACCCAGGATCGAGTACCACGTCCTGGTCCCAGCATGGGGCCTGCTTCTCCCTCTGCCTATGTCTCCGCCATTCTCTGTGTGTGTGATGAATAAATAAAATCTTTAAAAAAAGACGTGGTATATAAATATAATGGAATATTACCCAGCCATATACAAATAATGAAGTTTTGCCATTCGCAATGACATGGGTAGTGCTCGAAAGTGTGATACTAAGTGACATAAGTCAATCAGAGAAAACCAAATACCATATGATTTTACTTCTATGTGGAACTTAAGGACAAAATAAATGAGCAAAGGGAAAAAAAAGAGAGAGAGGCAAATCAAGAAACATACTATTAACTACGAGAACAAATTGGTGGTTACCGGGAGGAGATGGGTGGGGAGGTGGGTTAAACGGATGAGAGGGATTAAAGGGTGCTCTTGTGATTAGCATGGGGTGTTGTATGAAAGTGTTGAATAACTAAATTGTACACCTTGAAACTAATATTATACTGTATGTTAACAAACTGGACTTTAAATAAAAACAACAACAACGACAACAACAACAACAACAAACCCCTGATCATCTGACTACAGTCTAGCCCCATGAATTGTAGGGAGTCCAACAATGAGAGGTACAAACACTCCAACAACCCGGGAAGTTTGAGCAACAACGCAGTTCTCTACATCTAAAGCATACCATTTTGATAGAAATGTGACAAGTATTGGCCAAGCAAAAATTATAATTATCTTAGCACAAACACACAAAAACAGACTTTCTCTTTAGAAGAAAAATGTTTAAAGTTTCTCGGGAAGAAAATTTCCTATATCTTGGATTGTGTGATAGGAATCAAAGCACGTTGTGTGAATTAGTTGTCATTTTGAATAAAGCACTTAAGAATGTTTTCCCTCGCTGTGCAGCCACTTTGACAATTGTGAGATCTCTCCCCGGATGCCCCCCACCCCAACTCCCAGCAACTTTCCAAGTTTCCTACTTTAAATAAATTTAGACAAACCACAAGCAGTTACTGACATCCACTCCCTAAAAGTTTATTCTCTCTTTCCAAATGAACGTTTTTGGTGTTTGGTGTTTGGTTTTGGTTTTTGTATTTCGGGGGTCCTTGAGTTTCCCACAAGCTGCTGATCTTTTTATGGACCCTTTTGAGTGCAAGTTTGTTTGTTTTATATTAACTCTCAAATTAAAGACCCTAGAACCTCTTCCAGTTTTGTCAATCTTCTGAGACCTCCACTGAGAATTTTCTGCAGAGTGAGATCCTCTCATTTTGCCGACGATCTTGGGGCTTCTGAACTTGCTAGATTTTACAGTTCCCTTTTCTCTTCCCTGCATTATCACTGCACACCTGCTTACACCTGCAGGGCCTCTCTTCTACCCCAGTTGTGTCTGGTTTTGACCCTTTTCATTCCCATCCTATTCGGAGCTTTGTGGGCACTCCTTGTCACCTAGTCTTTGAATGATCTTACCTGTGGAAACTTATCTTTTGGTATCCTAGATTTATTTTCTTTCTTCTTTTTTTTTCTTCTTTTCTTTTTTTTTTTTTCTTTTCTTTTTTTGCAGAGATGTGAGAAGGGTCAAACACTATGCTATTATCCTGCCTGATATTCTTCTGCTACAATTTGCGATTGAAGTATTTATGTTGCACTTTGTGTGCGTCTTATAACTTCCCTATTTGCATAATTGTGTAGTGGCTTCCATATTTTACTTTCCAGTTAAAAATGGTGAAATAAAAGCATTGTAATAACTTTAGAATATTTTAAATTATAGTAAGTGAAAGCAACCCTGGTTAATTTAAAAGTAAGACAAAAGATTTGCCTTTCCATTTCACTTATATGACATATTTCTCGTGCAATGTGTCGTGTCCAAATATACCTACCTGCTAAGGTTGTTTCCACCTAAGGCTATAATAGCAGGTATATTTATTCAGACTCATCAAACATCTGGGCAGGCCAGTGTAATAAATCAGTAGAATATCTGGGCCCTTCTGAGAACTCACTACAGCTCTATAATAAATAAAATGCATGTCCCTTTCCTTTCTCTATCATATACATGCATAAGCAGATGATCAAAAGCATTTGTAAAAATTGCTGATGCTAATGATTTACAAATGGACCAAGACTGTAAGTGGGAAGGTGGGGGTAGTTCCATCCATTATGTTTTTGCTGTTTATGTGGTAGTAATCTGGCCAGGAAATCAGCTGGACCTTACATTCCTTCTGATGGAAGAAACTCATTACAAGGAAATACTTTCTTTAAATATCATTCCCAGTTGAGTTCAATTCTAATGTTAAAAATGAAACAGTAGAAATTACTGTTTACAAAATACAGACAGTATAAATACAAATAATTTTATCTGAGTACATTCTGATAGAATAGACAGAAAGGACCAATTTGTATTTAATATCTTCTTCTAATTTCTTAAATGAGCAGATTTGGTGTAATTTATCAGACATAGTAGACATATTTATGGTGTAGATGCCAATTTCATTTAAGCCACATGACATAGTTCAGTGAGGATATTTTAAATCTCAACCACGATTATGATAGCAAATATCATATTTCTATAAAACATGTTTTACTGTACTTTCCATTGTTATATTTTCTTAACCTGCTACGTAGGAAATGTTTAACATATATCTATTTGTAAGTATTATCCACACTGTCCGATTAGATTAAATACTATTTATTTTATACATATTTGCTTGAGAGACAACTACATGCTATATAACTGCCCATTGGAAGACCCAGAAAATGAAATCACATGAAAACATATGATTGCTTTTGGTCAGACCTACAAATGTAGCCAACACATGGCTTTATGCATTCAGAGAAATAAAAACCCAATTTGCAGGAAAAGAAATGGCACGTGTCACTCACACACATTGTCAGAGACTGATAAATATGCACAGGATCAATATAGAAGTATAGTAATGGCATTCTATTTAAAAAAAAAAAAAAACCTCTATTTTTTCCTTACTGTCTGTATGTAGGTAGTTCACCATCTGTAAAATGTCTTAAAAGGAACATGAATATGGAATATGTGCAAGATGCGAGTGTGTCCTATTTACAAAACAAATTGGCAGATTGCATTTGGCGTTTTTTGGGAAACCAAAATAAATATGTTCCTTTACAATTTCATTTATTTTATGTTAATGAACTAAGACAGAACAGTATTAAAAACATAAAGAATGAAGTTAAACACAAATATCAAATTTGGAGTCTTACATGGTGAGTTTTTAAAGTGCATTTAATTGGATGTTTTATAAATATTTTTTCTTCAGAGTTATACATCTCTCTTGAAAAAAAATTCAAGTTAAAAGGAGTTGTTCTGTATATATATTATCCAGAAAATGCCGTTAATGCCAGAAATGTTTGCATGTTTTTTTGTTTCAAGATTTACATGTTTTTACCAGCATAATTGGACCAGAAAATTAAATGCTTGGAAGCCAACAAGAGTTTGAATAAATTGTGTAAACAGTGACTGTTTCGTTAAAAATGTAGACCTCAAAAAAAATCAATTCAATCTTTTTGTTCGTCATCTCCACTTCATTTTGCTGTGCACTCAATCACTTTTAGTTTTAATGATTTATTAATGTCTAAACTTTAATATGTAATTCATGTAGAAATTACATTTATATCTGATATGAAATTTAAATCATCATTTCTATCTTTTGAATGGTTTACCAGTTGTTACCAAGTGCTATTTACGAAAGAGTATTCTTAATCATTGAAAACTCAAATTTATCAACTAATAAATTTATGTATTTAATTATTTTCTGATTTCCAATTCAGTTATAATTACTAATTTGTATATTTTTTGTAATATATAGATAGATTTATATGTATATATGCATGTACACTCTAAATACATTTATGATTATGTAATTTATACATAAATATATAAAAATACATTCTCTATAAAATCAAACATATAAAATCAGATTCTGAAAGTCTGTTCTAAACTATGGAGTGTTCAGGCAGGGGTAATATATTCAGAGCCCTACACCCTATGTGGTACATAGTTAAGAGATAACTTCTAGCTATTATTATTTGAAAATATTTTGTAAATAGAATTTGAGGCTCTGAAGGCAGTTAGGCATTGGATAAATAGGACACCACCACCTTCTGAGGAACTTGTGGATATTGAGACTTGATGGTATTTTCTACAGCTTTATTAAGGTATAATCGGTGTAAAATAAATTGCAATATCTAAAATATGCAATTTGAAAATACTGAAAAAGTGATAAATACATACGGATGATATTAACACCAAATTTGAGGTAATGACCATATCTATCACTACCAAGATGTTTCTCAAGTCATTCTGTTAATCTTCTTTTTCCCATTAAGATATCATGAATTTACTTTTTGTAATTGTTGGGGTTAGTTTCCTACAACTACAGCTGAATGGGATCATATAGTATGTCAGTAATACTGGCTTTTGGTCTCACTTATTTTATTTGGTACAATTAATTTGAGATTCTTCTAGGCTGTTGGATACACAAATAACTAATTCATTTGTATTGCCAACTAGCATTGCATTTTATGGATATATCACAAATTCTTTATCTATTCCCCTGATGGAGACAATTGTTTTCTT
The DNA here is from genome assembly GCF_018345385.1 of Vulpes lagopus. Taxonomy (NCBI): domain Eukaryota; kingdom Metazoa; phylum Chordata; class Mammalia; order Carnivora; family Canidae; genus Vulpes; species Vulpes lagopus. Next base: position 8,154,646 of record NC_054827.1, read on the forward strand.
CCCAGTCTTTGCTTTTACAATATAGCTGTTGTGAACACTCATGTATAAGTTTTGTTATAAATATATATTTTCATTTCCCTTGTTTCCTCCCTGTCTCCTAGGGATCACTGTAATGCCCTGTCAAATGCCTAAAAAAAAACACATTGTTTCCTACATTTTGTAGTTTTTTTGTAGTTTTTAAGTATTTCAGGGACAATGGCAAATTCAATTTCAGTTATGCTGTCTTGGCTGGAAGTATATCCCTTATTATTGTGATGACGGATTCCCCATTAACTATCAGTTATGTTTCTTCCTGCAACAGGTTTAGTTCCATGAAGGCAGCAATTTAAATGTTTAAATTTAAATGTTTAATATTTAAATTAATTAAATATATTTAAATTACATTAAAGAATAACTCTTGTTAACTATTACTACAGCTTCATGTTAAATGTTCCTACCCCTTAATTGAAACTCCATAAATATTTGTTAAATTAATAGAGTAACAGAAAACCCATAACATGGGCTAAAAACATATTGAAATTTATTCTTAACCCTGATTAATGAACTGAAAAATGACTTGTAGATCCAACAATGCTATTCAAGACCCTGGCTTTTATCTTTCTTCTTCACTAGCTTTGATATATTAAATTTTAATATTAGGGTTATCACTATGGTCACAATTACAAGAAATGCCTGTGGTTCTATACTTCAGGCGCTCACTTGGCCTCACCTAATGGCAAAATGAAGTGGACAGAAGAGAGAACTAAGGGAGAGCTTAATTACTGGACATTCCATTTAATCTATTTTTTTTTTTCAGTTTCAAATTGTTCCTGAGGTAAGAATTTTACAAATATTACATGTGGGCATGTCTTTAGATAGGCTATATCTTGCTAAAACCTTCAATGTTACTTCTCCTTATGTCTCATTGGACAGATATTGTTCACATGACCACCCCAAGTGTGGTAGCTACAAAATTCCCCACTTTTTAAATCTGGAGAGTGGAAATTAATTAAAGAAGAAGAGACTTAGGATCAACTGTTGTGTAGTCAACTGGCAGTGTCTGCCACAGTATGTTTATCTTTATATTGATATTTTTTTATAATTGTCTTGGTCATTTTTATTTATTTACTTTATGCAAGCTTCAAAAATTACTTAATTCAAAATTTGATCTTTATTAGAGAGAGAGAGAGAGAGAAAGAGCATGTGCATGAATAGGGGGGAGGGCAGAAGGAGAGGGAGAGAGAGAGAGAGAGAGACAATCTTCAAGCAGACTTTCTGCTGAACCTAGCCCCAGGCAGTATCAGTCTCAGGACCTTGAGGTTATAACCTGAGCTAAAACCAAGAGTCTGACACTTAACTGACTGAGCTACCCAGGCAGCCCACAAAATTGAAATTTTTAATGCAATCTCATTAAGTTTGTATATTTGTATGATTTTTTTGACACCTTTGCATGCACTTTCTTACTTGTTCAGACCTTGTTTCATGCCTTTCATTAAGATGGTATTTTGTTTTCAGATTTTAATTTCTATTTATTTTCTGGAATAGAATAATGATTTATTTTTAGCTTATGTGAAAATATTTTATCATTATATATTGATTCAAATTAATTTATTGTAGACTTGGGTTTTATAAATAGGTAAATAAATAAACAAACAAATAAATAAATGCCATTTTATCTAAGTACCTACCAAACTCAGAAAGGAATCCCTAGAGGCAGCCTTGGTGGCTCAGTGGTTTTGCGCTGCCTTCAGCCCAGGGAGTGATCCTGGAGTCCCAGGATCGAGTTCCACATCAGGCTCCCTGCATGGAGCCTGCTTCTCCCTCTGCCTCTCTCTCTCTCTCTCTCTCTCTCTCTCTGTGTCTCTCATGAATAAATAAATAAAATCTTTAAAGAAATAAAAAAAAAGGAATCCCTTAGGAAGTATCTAGACAGATGTAAAATTTGATTAACTTGTGCTATAAACTGAGTAAATTATAAAAATTGCATGGTATAGGGACACCTGGGTAGCTCAGCAGTTGAGCGTCTGCCTTCAGCTCAGGTCATGATTCTGGGGTCCTGGGATCAAGTCCCACATGGGGCTCCCTGCATAGAACCTGCTTATCCCTCTGCCTGTGTCTTTGCTCTCTCCGGGTGTGTCTCTCATGAATAATTAAAAAAAAATTTACATGGTATAGCAATGCACTAAAATAGAAAATATAAAGACTTTTTTTTTATTATTTTCTGGTGAACACACACAGTTCAATTCCACAAATATCTGAAAGACAAAAGCACTAATGATATAACAGATGGAGGATCAAGTACAGTATAGTACAGAAACATGGTTAGATCCACTATTAAGTTAGGTGAGCAAAGCTATTTTTTCAGAACAAGTAATATCTGAATATGTCTAGGGGATGGCAAATGTACTAGACAAGGCGTAATGGTCCTAAGGCCAAAGGTACAAAGATATAAACAAATAGTGGCAGTATATATGTATGCCTTCTGACTAATATTTAATTCCTTATTATAGCATAAGGGACATTTATTAAAATTTCTCATGCTTACCTTTCTAGGAGTTTTTATTACCTTCAAATACATTATAGAGGTGGTAAGAAACAGGACATTGATGGAAGAGAATTAGACTAGAGAAGGAGCCGTTGACTGGTTTATGAAGAATCACTGTAAAGTAGATAAAGGGATATGGGCAGGGCTGGCTTTTTTTTTTTTTTTTTTAAGATAACATTGACAGTAATGCTAAGAATTCGGTGAATGTGTAAAAGGAAAATGGTTGGCTATTGTCAGAAATGATGAGCCTTGAATCCAAGTCCTGATACCAGTAGTGACATCGGGTATAGGACAGGAGGACAGGTTTGCAATGTATTTATATTTGATGACTTCTTAGATGCAGTGATGACATTTTAGTTTAATTCCCTAGAAAGAAGAGGCTGAAAAAATGAATATATATATATATATATATATATATATATATATATATATATATATTTGGCTGGGTGTGTGGGGGGATGCTATTCTGAGAAAAGGGAATGAGGGCAGTAGAAGAGGAGCCAGAGGGGGAAGGAGAGCCATGACAATGACATCTCACTGAGCTGGCCTTCTGGCCTTCCCTATGGGCAACTAATTGCTTATTAATTTGGGGCCATCAATGAAGCAGTATGTACCACATCATTAAATTGTCCTTTGTAGAAAATGGAGAAAGAGTCATTTATTTATTAGGTCACGTTCTCCATTGATCAGTGTTTACCCCATGCACAGTTAACTCACCTCCATCTCTGGGTTGTGCATAAATGGGCACAGAGTGAGTGTCTAGAACTTTTCACATCAACTGAGATGGCTTGGGTATGATGTAGGTGTGCTGAAGCATGGAAACAGGGTAAGATATTGTCTAAAGTTGGCTGAAATAAGAGACAAGTGAGAGAGACCAAGAGGGTCTGGAAGGGTACAAAGAAGGTGTCTAATTAGTAAAAGAGGAATAAAAAAATCAGAATAAATACAGGATGAGAAAGCCTCAAGAGGTATTAAATTAACATGACAAACTGATATATTGAAAATGTTTGCTGTTGCTATATGCCTAGAAATTTGTGTTTAGAAAATTAGGCAGGTGGTTTTGATCAGAAGTGGTATTTCTATCTTTCTAGCAGCTGAGTTGTAGATGGGAGGCAGGCAATGTAAGATACTTTTCCTACTTTCCAAAGTTGGTGAGCTCTTTTTCTCTTTCACTGAAGTTAGTTATTTAGGCTTCCAAACAGCCTTTCTAAGAAAAAGGGGGAAAAAAAGTCTTTCAAATCATAAAATGTGTCCATGGAGACCTGTTTTCAGAAACTATTTGGGATTCTTTTTACCAAAGAAAGTAATCTTCATAGCAGAACTCCAAGCTTAAAAGTTATTTTGCTTTTAGATTCATCTCTGAATGTTGCTATGCTAAAAGAAACTTTTACAAAACAAGAATAAAGCTTTTAAACTTCACACATAGCCACAGGGATACCTTCCTCATGCATAGCCACGGGGATACCCAGGGCTTTACTGCTAAGAAAAAAAGGCAGCAAATCCCTCTACCCATTGTACCATCTGGAGGACATTTACTAGAATCTTCACACACACACACACACACACACACACACACACAAACACACTCCTCAATAATAGCCCGTGAGCAACACAGATTAATAGCTTAGAGATATATTTTTTTCTTGCTTGAGAGTGTAATTTGAATAATTGTTATGATATATTTCAGAGAATTCTGGAATTTGTCTCATAGTTCTCAGATTTTAGGTATTTTTTCACTAAACCAATGTACTTTTCACACAAAGAATTACAGAAAATGGAAGCTTATTGGAAGCTTCAGGGTCATTCCCTAATATATAGGTTATTTAAAACCCATAGCCCTCAGCTATTATGGGTAAAAGTCACCTATGTGTTTACCTAGATATAAATTAAAATTAAAGTATTTATAAGCTACTTTGTTCATTCACATCCTGGGATATAGGTGAGTGAAGAATATTTTGTGCAGATTAAACCACTTATCTTGACAAGAGAAAAGATGTATCATTTTAGAAACTTAAATTCAATGTAGCAGTATTGCAGTTTGAGGGAATATAGAAAAATAACTCTGAAAAAAAATAAGCAGGATCCACATTATGAAGGATCTTTAAATCGTATGACTGTGACTTAACTGTCTCCTAAGGTCATGGAAGCCACAGAAAAGTTTTAATCATAAGAACCAATCTGATTGCTTATTAAGCAAGCATGGTGAAACCAATCAGACATCAATATACATTGAAATAGGGTTGTGATGGGAGCCTCACTGAACAATCTAGAGGAAGGAGTGAGATATGAGGAGCATCTAAAAGCTCTTTCAAAAAAAAAAAATATGTGAAAGGGGCTGTAGAAATAAGAAAAAGCAATCAGGAATACAAGATGGAAGTATTCAAAATTACATCCTTCTCACCTTAACTTGTGCAAATGATTTTAAAAAATTAATTTACTACCCCCATCACTCTTATGTTACATTTGTTTGCAGTAGCCCATAGAGATCACATGTTGTGATCTGTTAGATCCTGAGACAATTACCTGTCATTGGAGCGCACTACACAAAACCTAACTACGGTGTACTACAGTTCCATGTTGGCACTGACCACTCAGTTACTGCAGACACCACAAGTAAAAGGGCTCAAGTCTCCAATAAGAATGCCCCTATTTCAGATGCCAGCTGTACTTTGGGAATACCCAAGACACCCCCATTTCTGACCAACTGGCTATAAATTTGAGATTCCTATGATCCTTTTTAGTTTCAAAAATTCAAAAGAATGTCTCACACAATAATATTTTTATTATTAAAAATAATGTAGTTAAAAGAAATCTGATGGTATCAACTATTGCCAGAAATATGACATTTTGGACATTCAACTGCTGATAGGTCTATATAGTGAAACATCTACCTTAGAAAACAGCATGGTATTTGCACAGGTTTAAGGATTTATATCTCCTGTGACTCAGTATTTCCACTTCTAGTATTATACTCTGGAAAACTGTCCAATTACAAGCATCAGAATATATATAAAGCAGGGTCTCACTTTTGTTCTTATTAACCAAAAACAAGAAATAGCTCAGTTACTCAATGTTATTTCTAATTCTATTTTATTCTATTCTATTCTACTCTACTCTATTCCAACCCACTCCATTCCACTTTACAGTCATATGCAAGTGAATACTACATGTAATGGGAAAAACATCTGTAGTTATGAATGAGAATAAATTGAAACAACATAACACTTGGTAATAGCAACCACAAAAAAATCCAATTTGATGATTTCCTGTACATAAAGTAAAATAACAGCAAATTTATCTAAACTATACTGTATAATGATATACATATATTTAGGTGCTATCATGCTCAAAAAATAGGGTTTTATTACCATAAACATCATGACAGTGGTTACCTATGGGTTAAAGGAGTGTGAATACTTGAGAAGAGTTATTTTAAGGGTTTCTGGGATATTATGAATGTATTATTTCTTGACTATAATGATGGTTTAGAGTCTGCTAAATTTTTAATAATTTATTATACTGTTGATTAACAGTAAGTAGACTGAACCATATGTATTATATTTCACAATTGAAAAATTAAAAGACAAATCACCATATACATACTTTGAAATATACTTTAACTAGCATATTATCTATTTTTAGCTGGTAAGTTGAGGAGATAATTCACCTAAGGAGAATAATTGGGAATGTCTATCAAAAGCTTGTGCTTTACTAAAAGCACCATGTACAGTAATTAGCATTTAGTGTTCCTAAATATATTACAAACTCCAGTAATGTGGAGAGGAATACAATTTTATTGGCAACTTTGTTTCATGGATATATGTAGTGCCATCAGCAGCACCATTTTCCAGGCACTGTTATGTTTAAAACTTTCAATCCCCTTTGTTTAAATGAAATAAACTGGCATTTATGGAATTTGGAGTTTACCAATGAACACTAATTCTAATCTTGTATCTTTCCATGAATTATTTAAGAAGCAAAATTATTTGATTAGAATATCTATTTTTCATATCAGAGCAGATGCTCATAGTTTTCATACTGGTATAGTTTCCATTATCGACAGACTTTATTTGTGTGTTATACTTCAATAAAACTACAACAAATGCTATAGTAAAATGTTAGACATATTTGCTTTAATTTTTACCAATTGAAAAAGAAGACCAACTAGAAGTAATTTAGATATGAAGGTTTCCACTGGCTGAATTTGAGGGACTCATACCACAGAAAAGAATAATGACAAAGGGTCACCAACTGTCCAAATCTGACATAATTTGAGGACCCAGATAAATAATGATACTATTATATTATAACCCAGAGAATAGAGGGATAGTCACAACTCAATAATAACATAAATAAGTATAAACTCCAAAGGGAAATCCAATATAGTGTATTTCCAGAAAAAGCTGGTAAATACCACCTTAACTAAAGTGAACACTCTTAGTTCAACCAATGAGGCAAACTGACAAATCTCCTCATAATATAATGCAATGGAGAGAATCTAATATCCTCTCTAGTTGTCTTTCCAAATATGTATTCTCTCAATCTGTTCACATGCAAATGATCAGACAAATTGAGATCTTGTGACACTTTTTAGACAAGTGGTTTAGATTCTTCAAAAATAAAAACATGAATTACAAAAAAATAGATATTGTAAGATTCTGAAGTTATTATAATATAGCCAACTCATCCTCAACTTGATACTAGATTTTAAAGAGATGTGATGGGTACATCTGGGAAAATGAACTCTATGTGAGATAATGTTATTTTTAATGTTTTATTTCTTAGAAGGGAAAATGTTACTGTGTTTTTATGAAAGAATACTTTCATTCTTGGGGGCTACATGATAATGTATTTGAGAATAAAATAACTATAGTTTCTGTAAGTTTCATATGACTTTCAAATATTATAGCAAAATATATTAACAAGTGGTGAATGTACAGAGAGGCTATACAAGTGCTTTTGTATTTTTTCTATATGTTTGAATTTTTCTTTTGTTGTCAGTGGGAAATACTCTGTCTAAAATGAAAACCAAATGGGGTACCTGGGTGGCTCAGTTGGTTAAGCATCTGTCTTGGCTCAGATCATGATCCCAGGGACCTGGGTTGGAGTCTTGCATCCACATCTGGCTCCCTGCTCAGTGGGGAGTCTGCTTCTTCCTCTGCCCCTCCCATTCTCATGCTTGTGCTCTCTCTCTCTCTGAAATAAATAAATAAAATCTATAAAATAAAATAAAATAAAATGAAAACCAAAAATTAAGGGGAAATAGATAAATCAAGACAGTAATTGTCAAAGCAATCTGATGTGCAGTTGGGGTTTATTACCCCAAATGGGGTAATAAAGAGATATACAATTTCTTTGATTTTATGTATATTTCCAATTTTTAAATGAAAAGTATATTATACATAATTCATACAATATTGATAAAATATTAAAACATACATACATATATATAAAATTATAAAATAAGTAAAATATGGTGGCTGTCTGTGTGTACAGATTCAAAGAATAAAAGTATAAATGTGAGAAATTAAAATCTGTGCCCTACATAACAGTTTAATCATGAACCAGAAGATAAGGGGAAAACTAAAATGAGCAATTTACCTCAAGGCCTAAACCAAACTAATTCTCCGATATGGTAAAGAACCGAATGTTAATAATATTATCAGAAAATAACCAGAACAAAAACTTAGGCCAATAATGATTTGTTCTCAAATTTGGAACATTCTCAAATGTTCCAAGTGGAAGAATCAGAAATCAAAGAAAGGAAGACAAAGGTAAGGAAATGGATGCAACTTCTGTCTCATGGAAATACATCTGTATATCAGAAAGATGTGGTGATGACTGACTGGCAGAGATGGTTAGCTAAAGTTTCATCACATAAGTCAAAATAGCCCCTGTGAATGAATCCTATAATAAATAGTGCCCTAGGAGCAAAAGGCAATTACAGATTGTTCACCAAATAAGCAAAAAACTGCTTACAGATTGAGACAAAAAACTTTAGCCCCATCAGAAATGAGATAATCAAATTAGAGAAATAAAAGGGTATTCCACATGCTCTTACCAAATTAGAAAACAATTTTTAAAATATTTTATTTATTTATTTTAGAGAGAGGATGAGAGAGAGCACAGTGAGCTGGGGGAGGGGCAGAGAGAGAGGGAGGGAGAGAATCTCAAGTTGACTCCCCACTGAGCAGGAAGCCAGACTCAGGGCTCGACCCTAGGACCCCTAAATAATGACCTGAGCTGAAATCAAGAGTCGGGGACTCAACTGACTGAGCCACCCAGGTGCCCCAGAAAATAATTCATTAATATCTTGCCAAATAGTGTTCAGCCTGAAGTGAGATGATGACTCTAAGAAACTGAAAATTCTGCATCCTTTTCTGAAGGTACTTAGATGCAACTAACAAGATATTTTAAGATGTTCATATATGTACATTCTAGGAATATATGTTAAGGAAATAATCAGGTATAAGGTTATAAAGTATATTCAAATATTTACTTAAAACTAAAATATAGAACATGTTTATTGTCCAAAAATATGGAAATGGTTATATACATTTTGATATATCGATTAAATATAGTAACAGGGAGGTCTAAAGTCATATGCTAAAAGCATTTCATAAAATGCAAAATACACGATGGAAGAAGAAATGAGAAAAGAACATTTCTTCATATATAATTTTAATTTTATAAAGAAGTGTAAAGAACAAAAATTAGAAGATAAAACACAAGTCTTAAAAATAACTATTGCTGGTTGTTGTATGATTTTCATTGTTAATGTGCCTTTTTTTCCCAATGAAAAATAGATTTTGCATATAGTTTTCAAAGAACATCATTCTGAACACAACTCAAACAGAAACCAGAGCATATTCCGTGTATTACCTCCATGAAATTAATATGTCAGCATCAAGTCCATACATAGGACAATATATTGTGTCATAATGCTAAAATAACGTTAAAGTATGAAATATTTATTCTGAACAGAAATTATCTTTATGCAAGCACCGTTCAGTAACGATTCTGTGTGTATTAAGATCTGAAGGTTGCTGTCAGTTTAGACCATGAAATTCAGTAAAGATTCTTTTGCAACAACAAAAACAATAGTGACAATTATGCTAACCTGGGAGGAGGGTTAGACCTACCCTGTAGAGTCAAATATAAACAGGTAAAAATTATTTAACTTGTTGTGAAACCGAATCAAACCAAGAGCTACTGTCTATTTTGTGTTAATTAACAAATTTTCCTTCCGCAGAAGGTATTCCGGCTTTAACTAAATGTGGTCATGAGAAACTCTTTCATTCTGGCCTTTTTTGGGAGTTTTTTTTTTTTTTAATGCAACATCTTTCTTTAAGAGTTCCTATTCCTTTTCTGTGTCCCACCTCAGTAAAAGATCCTGCTGATTGATCCAAACCACTTCTACGTTGGAGGGGTCACTTTCTGTGTCAGGACTGATGGATAGTAATTGCAGAGAAGCATCTGTCTCCATCTGCTTTTTAAAGTTAAGACTTGGAGGAATAGAGAGAGAAAGCATTTGCTGAATTGCTTCTGTTTTTGTCATTTCTGTTTCTGTTCCTTGGTGCCTGAATCCCTGTGTATGCAGGAACAGGATAGGAAGTTCTTCTCTAATAAAGCAAAACAATTGCTTTCAAAAATCCCTTCTTTTCCTCTGAATTGCTGCACTGGGAAAAGTTTTATCAATTTTCCTGACATTTGAGGGAAAATAAAAACTCCTGATCAGAGTTCTACAGACAGTGCCTCTTCAAATCTTGCAATGCCCTTTATGCTACAATTACTTCCTTTGTGATTCTTTCAAATGTCTCCTAATAGCAGCAGGCCTGCTTGAGACTGTCTGCTTTTGGCCCACTAGGTTTTTCCTTTTTAACTGCAAATGTGGTATAAAAGCCAAAGACAAGAGGATGTGCATTGATTGCAGTTATCTAAAAATGTTTATTGAGGCCTCTTGTGGCATCTGGCTGATATCCTTTCCTCCAGTTCCCAACTATAATAATTATAAAATGAAAGTAGCTGAAAATGTAGCAAATCCTTACATAAGTAAAATAAATTATTGGACCTCATTAAAATCTCTGCTAACTTCTAGTCAAATAAAGTTAGCTCAAGAGTAACCTATCTGGGCTTTCTGATATGAGATTCTCAGGTCCTTCTCACGGAAGAGATTTCTGAAGTAGAAAATCAAAACAGGTAGTATATTAATTATTACATTTCTTAGACTATCTCTACTGACTCCAAACAATTGTATAGTTGGAAAAGGCTGCCATTTACTTCTATATTGAAGAGTTTCCTTCCTTTTTCCAGATAGATAGATAGGAAATTTATTTTCTAGAATTGGGGATAAGAAAGTTCCATATTTACAGATCATTTTATTTTATTTTTTTAAGATTGCTTATTTATTTATTTATTTATTTATTTATTTATTTATTTATTTATTATTTATGAGAAACACACACACATACTGAGGCAGAGGCATAAGCGGAGGGAAAAGCAGGCTCCATGCAGGGAGCCCGATGTGGGACCCTATCCCAGGACCTCAGGATCACTCCCTGAGCCAAAGGCAAATGCTCAACCACTGAGCCACCCAGGCAGCCCTACAGAACATTTTAAAAATGCATATTTGTAATGAAGTTCCTGGGAGCATCATTGCAGGATTGTATGAATAGGAGTCTTCTGTTGTCCTTAGTTCCTGAGTGTGTATAGTATATTTTGTACAGTTTTATCAGTCTTATAGGCTTTGCATGAATTCTATTACTACTATGATTTACTTATTGCTTATTTTTAAAAACCTTTGTGGAAGTTTTACTCTTTTGTCATGTAGGTTTTTTCTTCACAACTGTTACATTTTGTCTTATGAATAAAGACTATTAAAAGCAAATATCTACGTATCTATATATCTATACACTTGTATTTCTCTTTCAAAGTGTTTCCTTCCCTTCCCTGGATAAAAAGATTAAATAGACAATTTCCATCTTTCTCTGTCTTATTTTTTTCCATTATTAAAAGGCCAGAATGTTATGTGGCATCAAACTCCAGAAACCTATCCACCCTTCAATTTTGCTATTTTTTTAATGCAAATATCTCCCAGGAAAAAGTCTAAAGCACATGGTAATAGTGGATAGTCATATTTAAAAAATGAAGTCCCCATAAATATGGCCATGTACAAAGAAATAGAAACAGAGGCAAGAAATAGTAGTGGATCATTGAGTTCATTTAACAAAGGCTTATTGAACAGATGTTGTGTGCAGACAGTGCTCTAGGCACTGGGATACATCAATTAAAAATAAAGATCCCTACCTCCTTGGGGCTCACTTTCTAGTTTTAAGAGTCAGGCAATAAAAAACTCACCTTTAAAGTAAATTATATGGTATATTAGAAAATGTATAACTAAAAACCATTAAGTAAAGCAGTGAAGACAATCAATTTTACTAATATAATGGAAGGAGCAGTACAAGAAAGCCACATTGAGAAAATGAGATGTGTAAGAGTTAAAGACATAGCCATATGGACTAATGGAAGAAGAATATTCCAGGGAGGAGGGACAAGTACAACAGAGGTGCTATGCCACAAGTGTGGCTTCTGTCTCTGGATAACAGAAGGAGACCGATGTAGCTGGCCAGAGTCAATAAGAAAAAAAAAATGTTAGGAAAGGATATTGGAAATATAAATGATACTGAGACAAGTATAGCTTGATTATTGTAAGGACATTGATTTTTACTTTGGATTAAAGGCATTAAAAGACTCAGAACAGAAGATTGGCAATATCTGAATCACATTCACAATGATCTCTCTGGATGCTTGAGAAAATACTGTTGAAACTGCAGAGGGTCATGGTAGAGGCATGATAGTGGTCAGAAATGGTAGACTCTAATAATAATTAGCTGGAGTGACTGACTATACAAATATCAGACAAAATACACCTTAAAACAAAAATTTATGTTCCTAGAGAAAAAAATAATCAATCTGTTATAACAAAATGGTCAATAGTCACAGAAGATATAGCATTTTATGCATATATGTGCCAATTAACAGCATCAAAATACATAGGACAAGAAATGACAGGATTAAAGGGAGAGAGACACAATTCAGTAAGCAGACGTTCTATTAGTTTCCTAGGGTTACCATAACAAATTACCACAAACTCTGATGGCTTAAAACAAAGGAATTTATCCTCACACATTTCTGCAGGCTAGCCTTCTGAAATCAAGGTGTTGGCAGGGCCATGCTCCCTGTGAAGGTACTAAGAAAGAATCCTTCTTTGCCTTCAGATTCTTTTGGTTGTGGACCCTCCATGAGATTTCTTGGCCTGTAGTCACTTAAATCCAACCACTTTTACTGTCTGTACATGGTCTTCTTCCCTTTGTGTCTGTCTGTGTGCCTTCACATGGCCTTCTTATAGGACGCCAGTCACTGGCAACCATTTGATATTTCCAGTATGATTCAGTGTTATCCAACTACATCTGCAAAGACCTTATTTCGGAGTCAAGTCACATTGTGAAGCCTTGGGTGGACATGAATCTTGGTGAGGATGCTATTCAACCCAGTATCTATTCAACCCAAATATCTTGCCCATTTGAAAAATACATTTACACCAACCCCAAATCTCCAAAAGTCTTAACCCATTCCAGCATCAGCTCTACAACTCAAACTCTATTTAAGCATAAACTCAGAAAGTTATAAATTTCACCAACTAAATCGGGGATGGATGAGACCTTGAATATGATCCATTTTGGACAAAATTGCTCTTCATCTGTAGACCCATAAAACTAAAAAGCAAGTTGTCTGAGTCCAAAATATAATGGCATAGGATAGACATTCCCATTACTAAGTGCAGATATTAGAAGGAAAAAGAGTAGTTGCAGGTAATGAGCAAGTCCACAACTCAGCAGGGCAAATCCATTAGGTTTCAAGCTGTGAGAATAATCCTCTTAGAGTAAAGCTCCCAACTCTGTTCCCATAGAGAGACCTTGGAGCCCCAACCTCTCAGCCTGTGGAAGTAACTTTTCCTTGACCTGTGGCAGTGCTCTCTGCCTTCTGGGCAGCTTATTTCCTACTTAGGGAATCCCAGAAGTCTTACAGCCTTCCTTAATTTTTCTCTGTCTTTGTCTTCTTCAGTATAAGATGAGAGTATTTTTACTTACATAACATTCTCAAAAACCATGTTGGTCTTCTGTGGATGTTGAGAGGACTCATCCATCACAAAAGAGGGTGCTTCAGAGATCCTTTGGAGGGATGGTCATTTTGACCCATGAATAGCTAATGTCCTCAGAGAGTCTTTCCAGCCATACCCTTAATCCTGATTCCAGAGCAACCCATCTGGATTAGCTAAGAATTTTCCAAAGCATGAAGTGCTGGCTCCTCTTTACCTGACAGTCCCTTCATCAATTTATCTCTTTTCTTTCACATTTTACTGTAACCACTAAGAAGAAATCAGTTCACATCTTCCACACTTTCCTTGGAAATCTCTTCAGCTAAATATCCATCACTACAAGTTCATCACTTCCAAGTTTCCTTTTCACCCAACAGTAGAATAAAATTCTGCCAAATTTTCTGCCAATTTGTAATCAGGATTGCTTTTCCTTCAGTGTCCAATACATGCTCTTCATTTCCATCTGAGACTTCTCGTCAGAAGTACTTTAAATATACATATTTCCAGCAACCTTCAGTTCAGGACACCATACGTGTCCTTTAGGATGACAGGAGCCTTCTCTGTGGCTCTCTTCCCTCCTTTCTGAGCTCTCAGCAGTGTCTCGACTGACATTTATATTTCCATCAAAATCTTCAAGGCAATCTAAGATATTTTTCTATCATGCACTTCAAAATTCTTTCACCCTTTAGTTATTACCTAAACCCAAATCCTGTTTCAATTTTTAGGTATTTGCTCCAACAGCACCTCGATTCTCAGCACCAAAATCTCTATATTAGCACCTAAATCTGCTGTAACAAGTTACCACAGACTTGAATGGCTTAAATCAGACATTTAGTCTCTCATACTTTCAGAGGCCAGAAGTCAGAAATCAAGATGTCAGTGTAGCCATGTTCCCTCCGAGGGCATTAGGAAAGAATCCATTCTTGCCTCCCCCACTTTCAGGTGGTTACTAGAGATCATTAACATCCTTTGGCTCATGGCAGCATAATTCTAATCTCTGCCACTGTCTTCACATGGCTTCCTCTTTTTATGTCTGCCTTTTAAAAACTTTCCAAATCAGCCCACAGTCTGAGGTTCTGGTTAGACATGAGTTTTGGGGAAACATTGTCAACATAGTACAGCCCTCCTTCAATAATGAATAGGAAAAATAAGCCAGCCAAGAAGGATAGAAGACTTGAACCATTATATAAGCAAACTAGACTTAACAGACATCTATAGAACACTCTACCAAATAAAAGCATAATATACATTCTTCCCAAGTGTCCATGGTTAAGAACACTCTCCAGGATGGGCCATAGACTAGGTCATAAATCAAATCTCATTAAATTTAAAAGGATGGAAATAATAGAAAGTGTGTTCTCTGACCAAAATTGATTGAATTAGGAAACAACAGAAAGAAACTTGGGATAATCACAGGCACGTGGAAATTACACAAAACACTACTAAATAACTAATGTGTCAAAGAAAAAATTCAAAAAAGAAGTTAGAACATATTTTGAGATGAACAAAATGAAGACATAATATGCCAAGAGATTTGAGATTCACTCATTTCTCAGGGAATCTTATAGAGGTAAGTACCTATATTAAAAATTTTAAAAATGATCTAAAATCAATATCTGAAATTTCCTAAACTTCTACCATAGTGGCCTGGACAGAAAAGAACAAAGTAAACCAAAAGGAAGCAGAAGAAAGGAAGTAATAGGGATTGGAGCAGAAATTTATGCAATAGACAGCAGAAGAAGAATAAAGAAAATCAATAAAACTGAAAGATGGTTTCTTGAAATATCAACGAAACTGACCAAGCGTTATAGCTGGACTGACTTTACTCTCTCAGTTGATCCACAGTTTCAACAGAAACACTTTCAGAATTTCAGCTGATTTCTTTGTAAAAACTGACAAGCTGATTCTAAATTTCATATGGAATTGCAAGAGACCTGTACTACTCCAAACAATCTTGATAAAGAGTAAGATTGTAGAACTCACCATTTTAACTTTCAACACTTACTTACAACTGAGATAATGCGATACTGGCATAAGGATAGACGGACAGATCTCACCTCACATCATACACAAAGACAACCCACAGGCACACACATACACACACACTTGCACACAAACAGTACAGTAAGTTCCTCCATTAGCCTAAACTCATAACTGCTTAACCAGCAAGATATAGGAGTCATTATTTTTATGTCTTTCCATTTTCTCACCTTCCTATCCACTCCATAACTAAATCATAATAGTTTTATTCCTTAAAACTCCCAACAGCCCCCCCTTCTGGGTTTTATACCCTTTGGTCTTCTGTGCTCTACAATCCATTATTCAAAAAAGCTACAGATATCTTTCTGAAAATGTAAAGAAATTCTTTTCCACCTTGCTTATGTCCACTAGTGTTTTCTCTCTTTGGGATATGTTCATGGAATGTATTCATGGCCTTCCTTCTGGACTTTAAGAATACTAAGTTATTTATGTCAGTGCCTTTGAACTTGATTCCTCTGACTTGTTTTTTTTATCCTTTTTTTTAAATAATAAATTTATTTTTTATTGGTGTTCAATTTGCCAACATACAGAATAACACCCAGTGCTCATCCTGTCAAGAGCTCCCCTCAGTGCCTGTCACCCAGTCACCCCCACCTCCCGCCCTCCTCCCCTTCTACCACCCCTAGTTCGTTTCCCAGAGTTAGGAGTCTTCATGTTCTGTCTCCCTTTCTGATATTTCCTACCCATTTCTTCTCCCTTCCCTTCTATTCCCTTTCACTATTATTTATATTCCCCAAATGAATGTGAACATATAATGTTTCACGTGGATGGAATTGGAGGGTATTATGCTGAATGAAATGAGTCAATCGAAGAAGGACAAACATTATATGTTTTTTTTTAATTCTTTGTTTCCCCCTTTCAGTTAGATCTAAACTCATATGCTACTTCTTTGGACACTATTTATAATGTCGCCCCTTCCTTATTATTAACTTGTCATTGAATACATAATTATCGAGGTCCTACTCTCTTCCAGGCACTGTTTTTAAACCCTCTAGGTTCAGAATACTAAGACATTGATTTTATCACAATTTTAATTATGGTTTTTATTTCTGATCTTGCCTATTGACTGTCTCCTTGCCAAGATCTCTGGATTTTGTTCCATGCAGTATGCTTGCACATAGTGTGATGCCCTGATACATAATAAATACTCAGTGAATATTCTCTGAATAAATGTGCTGTGTTTTGGCATTATGAACATAGCTTTTCTGTCATGCTCTATACAGCGTATAAAAGCCAATCTGGAACAACAGTGCCAACCAGGAGTATTAATTCAGGGCCCACTCCAATCTACAAATTCCATTTACACTTCATGATTTTACCTCCTTGACTTTTTATTTCCTTGCACAGTATGTCACCCCTTGGTATTTCTTAGAAGCTCTGTTTTTTTTTTTTTTTTTTTTTTTTTTTTTTTTTTTAAGATTTATCTAGTTGAGAGAGAGAGAGAGAGACACATGCGCACTAGCAAGAGAAGGGATAGAGGGAGATGGGGAGAAGCAGACTCCCTGATGAGTGCAGAGCCTGATTCCAAGCTCCATCTCTGGACCTTGAGATCATGACTTGAGCTGAAATCAAGATTCTGATGCTTAATCAACTGAACCACCCAGGTGCTCCAGAGTTCCTGTTCTTTAGGGGAGACAGACCCACGGGCACATACATTTCTATTCATTTGCTCAACAAATATCCAGTGAACTTTTTAATTGTCAGTCATTATATGAAGGACTAGAGATATATACATAAGAGAGATAGGGTTTTTATTCCAATGGAGCTCATAATCTGTCATATAAGTAATTGTAATAAACTGTATAAAGTTATGTTCTGAACAAGGCAATGCTCTATTGCAACATATAAAAGAGAAACAAATCCTAATATGGGCATTCAGAATGGTCCTACTGGTAGACATAAAATATTTAAGTGGTAGCTTAATAAAAGTATCAGCTTTCTCAAAGAGATGAGCAGTCGCAGGGAAAGCCCAGGTTGTAGCTCTCTGGTTTCCAGACGCACACATTATTGAACTCTTGGCTCTCATGACTTGATCTCAGGGCTACTTGCAGCTTTGTGTCATTGAGAGAGTATCTCTCAGATAGAAGATGCTTGTTCAACCACTCTTCCTAAACCTGCAGTTATACCCTCAGCCACTCCCATCCTCTGGAATCCTCAGCAAATGAAGGTAAATTCAAGAAAGGAGAAGAATGAAAGGCAAGAGGCAGAAAGTGAGGTCTATGGGGGGACTGGAAGAGTCTGGGCTTAAGATACAGTGGAGAAAGTTACAGGTGATCAAATTTTTGACAAACTCACCACAGGACTCAGAAAACAACAGGGGTGAGGGAGGGTGATATGAGTGTAATGCTGGTATAAATATTTCAAAGTTCATTTTGCTATAATAACTAATAATGTAAGGTAGCTGAATAGGAAGGAATGACCATGTTGAAAAAATTTTGATGAGAACAGTAGAGATTTTGATAATGCACATTTTTTCTCCCTGCTACCCCCCAAAACAACCCCCGTTTTTTGCTTTTAATAATGTGTAATTCCATAATGCAAATTATTAAAAATAGAGAATAATGAAAAAGAGTACTTAGCCCTTTCCTGTCATGAATCCAGGATTTAGGATGTCAACTCAATGTTAAATCTAAAGCGCACTATAGGGATCCCTGGGTGGCGCAGCGGTTTGGCGCCTGCCTTTGGCCCAGGGCGCGATCCTGGAGACCCGGGATCGAGTCCCACGTCGGGCTCCCGGTGCATGGAGCCTGCTTCTCCCTCTGCCTGTGTCTCTGCCTCTCTCTCTCTCTCTCACTGTGCGCCTATCATAAATAAATAAAAATTAAAAAAAAATAAAGTGCACTATAGACAACAGGACAGTGTA
This sequence comes from Vulpes lagopus, assembly GCF_018345385.1. Classification (NCBI taxonomy): domain Eukaryota; kingdom Metazoa; phylum Chordata; class Mammalia; order Carnivora; family Canidae; genus Vulpes; species Vulpes lagopus. The sequence goes on from NC_054827.1 coordinate 8,173,231, forward strand.
GACAACAGTGACTAAAGGTCAAGTATGTGATGTTTTGTTTAACTTCCGGTAATAAACCCGTAGTGTTTTAACTCTCTTCTAAAGGGTCTGTACGTTAGTTGCTCATATTACTTTTGTGTCCTCCCACTGAGAATTAGAATAGGTAAGCCAGTGCCCTGGGTCTCTCTGATATATACACTAAATGCTTGATCCCTCCTCCAATACAGATAAAGTTGCATTTCAAGCACTTAGAAATGTGAGTTCTTGGGGTCCTTCTGTTCACTGGTGCAAAGTGGTATTTTTATTTATGTTCAATCATTTCTTTATACACTTCATCTCTTATTGAATTGGTACAGATGCATATAATTATGAAACTTCAATAAAGAATGGCTTTTTAGATGAAATATTCGAATTCATTTTCCATAACAGGAATGATTTCCATGGTGGATGAAGAATACCTATAAGGCTGCCATTCTATTTATGAGGGACTCTGTTGGAAAATTCTTAGAACAGACTAAAAAATTACTTCCGGCTATTTCATATCTATATAGTCCCGTTCTGCTTTCTGCAACAAATAATACATGTATTCTCTTTGGCAAAGCACAGATCTTAGACATTTGAAGATAACTATTTGCCATATTAAATAACATAGGCCACTTTTGGTGCCCCTTATGTTCAGCCTGCTGGTAACCCTTTTATGGCTCCATTTCAGATTGTCAACTTCCCTTTTTAAAACAACAGAGTTGTTGATTTCAACAACAGAGGAGTACAGAGTACAGAGTTGATTGTGACTATTACCTTATATGAGTACAGAGTTGATTGTGACTATTACCTTATTTGAGAATGACACTATATTTTGAACTAGGACTCACGCAGAATGCTTCAATTATGACTAAACTGTAATCAACTAAAAACTCCATATCAAAGTGTATTGTATAAATTACAATTAATTTATTGTTTCCAATGTATATTTAAGCAATTGGGATTTCACAAAGAAATTCAGGATTCTGAATTTTAGGAAGTGAGTTTCAAGCATCGATGCTCTGAAAAATGCAGAATTAGAAATTATAACAAAGCCTTATGATATCATGTTAAATTTAACATTGTAGTGGCCCTGCTTTTACCTTAACACTGGAGAAGGAAAGGGAATACATTTATGTTCATGTTTTTAATTCGGATTAGAGGAATTTGCCACTTCTTGTTTAAGGAGCAAAGGACAGGGAACAGGTTTGTGGGAAATTGAGTTCGGTTCTGAAAACACTGAGCTTGAGTTGCTAGATAGATTTCCAGGTGAAGGAGTGGAACAGACAGTGCAGAGAGTAAGAGAAAATGGAACAAAGATAAGACAGATCAAAAGTAGAAATAAGAGAATAGTGAGATCTCAGGTTTAGGAGAAATTTTGCCCATCTATGCATATGAGTTTTAAATTATCTGCACAAAATTGGGTGAATTGTTGACTGATCCTGTCCTACTTAAATGTGTCCTACTGTATTCTCTTATGTCTGTTGAAAATTATCCAGTGTATATTGTGTATACACACACACACACACACACACACACATATATACACACACACAAACACACATGTATGTATATATATATAATCTATATAGGCATGTCATTTAAAGAACTAGATTGGAATGACCTTCCTGGAAAAGAGTGTCAAGGGCGAAGTCTTAGAATGAATTAAGGGAGATGTTTATTTTAGATTTAATGAAGGGGAAAGGAGCCAGACCAGAAGTTGGAGAATGTTACAGAAGTTGGATGCTCTAAAAATTTGATCCTATTCTTCCCAGACACTCTGCTAAGATACATTTTCTAACCTCCTTATATTGTATTTGGTCCTGTTACTAATTTCTGAGTGGTGAAGAGTTTTAGGGAAGTGAAAGGAAGTCATTATGTGTGACTTGATACATGATCATTACTGCTTCCCTTTTGCTCACTGCTGGGGAAGGTGATACGGGAAAAAATGGAAGAATCATAGGGCCTTGGATATTCGTCTGAGAAGTGTTTTTCGGTAGAGCTGTCTAACCGAGAATGCCCACAAGAATGCAAAATCTATTCAAATACCAGTCATTTGTTGTTTCTACTGACTTCATTTTTTCTAGAATTTGGATAGCGTTCTTCCCTTCTTTGTATGCTTATTGATTCCTGATTGAATACTAGACATTAAGAAAATACATTGTTGAATCACTAAACCATATACCTGTAACTTAATATTACACTGCATGTTAACTAACTAGAATTTTTTTGAAAACTTAAAAAATTATGATATTGTACAGATTCTGGCTGGAGACAGACTGCAAGGGCTTGGAGAGCTATAAATGCTAATACAATTAGTGGATAAAAGAACCGTAAAATATTCTTAAGAAACTGAAGCCTAACAGATTGAGAGAGATACAGCATACTACCTGTGGATCGTATGATTTTTTTGAAGCACAGCTTATTTGGTGTGACCAAGGTTCAACTACAGAGACAAATCTAGGGAAAACAGACATTGAAAGAAGAAAAGGTAAACTAATTAAATATGCTTTAGGGAAAGGGGAAAAGGCAAAAAAGTATATGCAATAAGAATTCAAATTATATACATTTTGGTAGCTCAGTTTCAAGAACCGAACTCTGTGGTTTGCCCGGAAACAATATATTGATAATCATCACATTTTTAATATGGCTGATATACTAATGCATATACCAGGATTGTGCATATATATGCCATATTTTTCCAATGTCATTTATAATAACATTATAATAAGACATTTAGGGCACCTGCGTGGCTCAGTGGTTGAACATCTGCCTTCGGCCCAGGGCATGATCCTGGAGACCCGGGATCGAGTCCCACATGGGCTCCCTGCAGGGAACCTGCTTCTCACTCTATGTCTGTGCCTTTCATGAATAAATAAATAAAATCTTTAAAAATATATAATAAGACAGTTAAAATTTGACTAAAATTTATCTACACGCACTATCATCGTAGTCATAGTGTATGAAAGTTAAGTCAGTCGGCGTAACTTTAGTGGACATAAATTGCCTCTTATTTTTTTTTGAACTCATTTCTGGCCTCTCAAATATATATATATATATCCCTTTTTAAAAAATTTTGTCATCCAGATGAAGACATTCATTTATACATTTATCAGAGTGTGTGTGTATGTATGTTTGAACTTCTGAAATCTGCACATTTAAAATCTGTTGTCAACATCCTATTTATTTGCTATCATTAAATTTAACATAGTATCTGAAAATAAGATGAAAAATAAAAGAGGCAAAATTGCCAGTTGCATGTCATACGGGATTTTGGATTTTGTGAGATTGGATGATAATGGTGTATTATCTGTGAATAACCCTTGGGTTGGATAATTAAAGGAGTAGTGGGCAGTATAGAAACTAGACAACCAGGTATGCATTTTGCTTATTTGAATAAGTGCTGCCATGTGAATTCTGGATGCTGTTATGGAGATTATCATTATTCATATTTCTGCCGGTGTTTCTCAGGCCTCCAGAGAGATGATGATATATGTGAAATCATTATGATATTCTGTGTTGAGGAAAGGCATTTAAGGAGGAATATCAGAGGCCTACCAACATGGATTAAAATATTTCACTCTCCTTTTCTTCCCTTTAAATTCGTTTTTTTTAAAACTACTTTCATATCCTCCTGTGTAGGCGAAAATAAAGGAAAAAGACATATTTTTGTTAATTAGTGGCTTCTCAGTTCTGAATCAAGCAATTTTCCTAAGAGTAAACCTATTTTATTTTTTTCAAATGCACAGGAAAATTATAAACCATTACAACCCTTTGCTGCTAGCATACAGATGATTCAGAGTTATATCTTTTCCATACGTAATCCAAGAGATTGTGGTCCCAGATGTCGTAGAAAGTTGACCAATCAGAGAAGATCCTAAACAGCATTTTATATCAATTATGTGCAAAACCCTGCCAATTATCTGCTCATATAATCCACATCAATAACTGAGAAGCACAAAAGATATAAACTCAAACCATCTGCTCTCACTACAGTAGGCTACTGAGAGTTTAAACAGTAACTCACATACTAACATGCTCTGATACGTTTATTTGGGTTCATGCTGTTTAAGTGGGATTTGTGATTAAAAATATTACCACTCTGGCCTATCTGCTATTAGAAAATATGTTTTCCCCTTTTAGGAAATGCATTGTCATTTCTGCTTTATTACAGTGGTAAATTAAGAGAACTACTGCCAGCTACCTATAAAGAACAAAAACTGCACTTCTACTTTATGCTCACCGTCATTCTCCTGTTGAAGTTAACAATACCTAGGCTTTTAAAAGAGACAAGGAAAATAAATAGCCTCCAGAAATTCATTGTTTTGACACCTGCATAATTTTTGAACCATGTTAAAGCTATATCAAAATATAAAATGTTAACCCAAAGTGCCCATATGATTCAATGAAAGGAAGTATTTAAAGACTACAATCACATAGGGTAGCTTCTATCTAAAGGTAATATAATGTGACTTTTTCTAAGCATTAGAGACACAGAACTGGCAGTTGGCAAAAACAGATATGATTTTAAATAATGTTTCAGTGAAAGTATAGAAGACAGACAATCCCCTCCTGTTTTCCATCAGTGTCCCTATCTTACATTATAGCATATCAGACCTGTCAAGATATGTCTATATTCCTCATGTTAACAACAAAAATATGTAAATGACAATATTACACTGTCAATTTCCCTAAACAGCCGTGCGTTACATTTTCAAATTCTCAAATCAGTTTGGGGATAAATTAACATTTAAAATTATAATTCCCGTACATCTTAAAGAAACCAGATTCCACTTGTTCCTAGACTTCAATAATATAATTTTGCAATCATGGTTTGGAAATTATACTGCTTGACATAGTTTTCCAATTGGTGGTGCATTACTTTAGAACGGATATTCTCTAGTCTGTTACCAATTAAATTTGCATTTTAATTGTAACAAAAAGGAATGCCCTTGATGATACATGGAGGTGGATGAAAAAATGTAGCAGCTTATATTCAGAAAGGATAGTAGTGTGCCATTTCACAAGAAGATATTTACAAGTGTTTGAAGGGTAATGCAAGATTCTTATGGTTTGTGCATGAACACTATCTTTTTGGTTATATATATATATTTCTTTTTAAAAAGATTTTATTTATTTAATTGAGAGGGAGAGACAGAGAACAGGAGGTAGGGCAGAGGGAGAGGGAGAGGGAGAAGCAGACTCTCCGCCGAGCAGGGAGCTGTATGAGGGGCTGGATCCCGGGACCCTGAGATCATGACCTGAGCTGAAGGCAAATACTTAACCAACTGAGCCACCCAGGAACCCTCCCCTTTTTTTTTTTTATCACTTAGAAAGTAAAAATAATTTGAGCAATTGTCAAACTTTTAAATTATTTTATAGAGGAAGTTTCTTTCCCAAAGAGAGAGCTTGAGGTTACCAATTCTGCCAGAGTATGGGGTTGTTTTCCTAAAAATGGTAATGTGAGGCAGCCCTGGAGGCTCACCGGTTGAGCTTCTGCCTTCGGCCCAGGGCCAGGGCATTACCCCCGAGGCCTGGATTGAGTCCCGCATCAGGTTCCCTGCGTGGAGCCTGCTTCTCCCTCTGTCTGTGTCTCAGCCTCTCTCCTCTCTCTGTATCTCCCATGAATAAATAAATAAAATCTTTAAAAAAACGGTAATGTGTTTGTATCGATTTTCATGATAGTAGAAATAAAGAGAAAAGTTGGCATTTCTGGAACTGTCATAGGTGCAGCTGAAAAGAAGAAATTAAATTTAGCCTCATAAGGAACTTTGGAATGAGAAAATAATAATTGGTTATCTCCAGTAAAAAACTATTCATTGTTTAGAGCACATCCAGATTATCTGATTCTCAATAATCACTGTATTTTACAGTTCTGTAAATTGTAGATAACTGATAACAATATAAATATTTCACATTTATAGACATAAATGCATTATCTCTTATGGAGGTTCAATATACTCCATATAAATTTGTGATTTTTTAATTTCTCCTTTTAGTTGGATATAACAACTGTCATGTTTCCTCATTAATAATAAGTTAATTCAAATCTTTAACATATGTTTTTTATCCATATGAGTCCATTAAAAATCATCATTTCATTCTATGAGGAAACACGCAATGTTAGAAGACTCCAAAAAGAATATTTATATTTTAAGTAGAAACAGTTGATGATTTTTGCCTGTTAATTTACCTACCAAGATTTACCTAATTTTACAAAATGTTTGTCAAGGTCCATGCACTTTACTGATTTGCCTAATTTCTAATTCTGAATTCAGAAATCACAATTCAGAAATAGGACGTTATTACCAAGATGGAGGATCCCACCAAGTAGACACCCCAAATTAACCTATCTTCCCCTAGTCTGCCAGCATAAAAAGAAACACTAAATAAAACCCCACTTTCTTCTTGTCAAAAGCTGAATAAAGGCTTCCCAAAGATATCCACATCCTAATCCCTGGAATAATTGAATATGCTGCTCTATATCCCAAAGGGGGTTTTTCAAATGTGATTAAATACCTTCAGATAAGAAGAATATTCTGAATTATTCGAATAGGCTGTTTTGTGCTGGCCTCAGCCTATCAATTACCAGTGTCATGGCTGGACTGGCACCTTGTGCTTCTTATTATGATTGTAAGATATCCTTGGCAATAACTATCAGAAAACTTAAGAAAAAAAGTTTATTACAGGTCCTAGAAATTATATGGCACACCTGTGGCCACACAACAAGGTTATAAGGAGAAAAAAAAAGCAAGAGTGTGGGCCTGGGTTCTGCTTTTATTGAGGTTGAGGGTGAGGGCAAGAGTTTCACAGGCTCCTTTTTTATTGGTGAACTTAAACATAAGAGTGGAAATTTAAAGTGCAGAAAGGGGAGGGGGGAGCAGACCTAAATGGTCAGTCATTGAAATCAACCAAGATCTCTAAAACAAAGGAGCTGGTTGGGTCTGGCAACCTAAACTATAAGATAATAACTTTCTATTGCTTTAAACCACTCTGGTTGTGGTCATTTGTGATAGCAATATTAAGAAGCTAAAACACAGTCTACAATGGGGTTGGTCATAGTAGTTGCCATGAAATTTGGGATGGCATCAATGTTTAGTATCTAAGAAATTTGATAACATATACAGATTCTGGTGGAATCTTTGCTAGGTTTTTGAAGAATATTTTTAAGGGCATTTTATATAATAATAATAATAAAAAATGTATATGGCAGTTTACAAAGTATCATAAAATATTTGATTTTCTTTATGACATATTTTCATATAGCAGTATTTATTGAATATGCATGGGGTGCTTTACTTATGCTGGATATTATTTTAAATAAGAACAATTATTAAGCACTTTACAAACTACTGACTAAACCAAAACCACAGAGATGCTAGAATGTTTACTCTTCTGATTTTTTTTTCTTTTTTTGCTTATGTATTTAAGCTTCTGTCAGTATATTAAATAATTTAATATCCAGGTAAAATATATTATAAGGATTGGACTGTTTTTTGTGTGTGTTTCTGATCTCACTAGAATCATGAATAATGTGCAAAAATGGTCACAGTATTTAATTCTCTTGAGTGTTCAGTACTTCTAGTAAATGTAACTGAGACATATGAAGAGAATATCTTACCTTTTGGCTTTCTTCAATCAAATGGCTATGCACTCTATCCAATAATACAAAGTAACCTTTTACATCCCTGATCATTTAGGGTGAAGGAAAAAAAAAGGAACACAAAATGGTAGGCATAGTTAGGTCCAACTCATAGGACTTTGTCAGAAGATAAACTATTTGAATGCTTTGATCATAATTCCACTAAAGAATAAAATATGACTTTTATTATCTCTAACTTTATGCCCTTCAGCGGGCACTCAAATATCTTTAGAAACCACCCCCCCCAATCAAAACATCTTCTAATGAAAAGTCCAAAAATAAATATTTCCCTGCAAATTTAATTTAGCTAAAATTTGCGGGTTTATGTGGGACAGAACTTATAAACATACTCCCTATATATTAGAAGTGATTTTATAAATTAATTTTAATTTGGTTAGATTTCTACAAACTTTCTAAGTATTGAAATATTCAATGTATCAATATCAAATTCAATATTTATACATAATTTTCATGTAAAGTGGATGTCAAATGTTTGTGTAATAAACCCTTTCATACATCAGATGTTAGCTGGGATTATTTCAATGTGTTCATGCAGTTGAATCACTAAGTTGGAACCATGTGACATGAAATCTGGTTCTTAGTTGCAAACCCAGGTTTTCTATGTACTAGTCCCTCTAGTATTACATATGTGGCATAATTCTTAAACGATGGCACTACGTGCCTTCTACCTCATTATTATTTAAATGAGTTCATAAATATTTTACTTAGAATCCAAGAATGGAAGCTTTGCATCTGGACACTAATGGTATAGTTTCCATCTAATTTGTTTTTCTATCAGATATAGAGTTATTATATTATCATAAAATATGGTAATAGTAGAGCATTATCCTAGAAAAAAAATGCTGAGGCTAATAATGTAATGTATAAAACATATCATCTCAACACATTTCCAACCCTTTGTAGTCAGTTTTATAGTGAATCCATGTATAAAGAAAAAGAATTTCAAGCATAGGGTGACTATAGCTGTATGTTGGAAACTTCTAATAGTAAAGTGTTATTAATTTAAGACATACTAATACAAAGCTAGATAAGTTAAGGTTCTCCTAGGGATGTTAACTTATCCTCATTTAATATATATAACATGTGGTATTTTAAATTACCAGTTAGGTTTCTAAATACATATTTTATTGTGCGGGCTGCATAATGCTGATAATATAATGTTATCATGAGAACTGTAACTTTTCTGTTCTGACATGTGTTTAGATTTGTAACCTTGTTGTTACATTAGCATTGAATTGTTTTTCACACATATTTTTATGGCCCTGAAAGAGAAAGTGAAGAAAAAAATAATTTTAAAAGGCACCCTAAATTGTGGAAATGTATTTATACTAAATAAATAATATTGCTAAATTATAAAAAGTTATAATCAGTAGCATTTCCAAAAAGAACAACTATATTTTGTAGAAATGAAATATGTGGCTCACAATAAATACTTCACTATAGTTATGTCTTTAAATTTTAATTTATTGACATAGAAATTAATTATTTGAGGTTTGTATCATTTTTCCCAATTACATTTTAATCCCTTAAATTTAATGTCTCTCAGCATATCTGTAAACTATTATTCATCGTCTCTGAGGTATTCAAAATTAAAGCTCTAAACTCTAGATTCTGTTAACGGACATCAACTGTTTTCCCCAGCAACTATTATTTAAATAAAATATAATGTAGCATCATTGATGAAAGCATTTCATAGATAATTGTTTCAATTTATACACATTTTAGATACACAGTAGGAAAAATGGGAGGTTAGATTTCACCTATGTTCTTATTTCATTGAAAAATCAATTAAGATATAGTAATCCTTAATATCAACTACATTTATGACTAATTTATTTCTTTTGAGGGTTGACTGAGAAAATGGATTCAGATTTTTAATCCTTTGTGAGTAGAAGTATACAGTGTTCACTGTTGTGTAAAGTAATATTTTATGAACATTTGCAAGCAATAAAAAGTCACTTTACTGACATATTTAAAAATTATAATACCTCAGCTCAAAGGCTCCTAAGGAAAGTTATCTATTCCCTGGTAGTATTTACCTCAAAACAACAAATATAAAAGCAATAGATATTGAGCAATATACTTGAAGTTTACAGCAATTTTATTTCACAAAGTAGGACAGGACCACTAAGGTTAAATGTAATATTTTATGTGTGTATGTGTGTGTGTGTGTGTGTGTGTGTGTAGTGGAGGCAAACAGTCACAGTCAACCAACAAACACTTGATTCTTGCTTATTGAACAAAATACATGTCATCATTAAAATAATTGACATCTTTGGTGAGTGCAACACTATATTCCAAGTGAAAATGAGAAAAGACCCTGTTGAAAATGTTTGTGTTTGTGTGGCTAATGTGCTATGTAAATGTGCTGAGTATAATCAATAGATACCAGATGTCTCTGAGAAGAGCTTTAGGATCATTTCTAGAGAATTTCACATGGAATTCTTTCATTCTCAAATGATTTACAGAACAGGCTTCTTGGACGTTGGCATATTTCACATGTGAACTTTCAACTAAGGACATAATGGAGTGACTTTGGTTAGTTAGTTCTTAATTCAGGAAACTATATAAAGGTAAAATTATATCAGCTAACAAATTGCAGAAAAAAGTAAAATGCACTATTTTCATTCCATTTATAACATTAATTTGATTATTTGTGAATTCCTTTTATCACTTCTCTTTCTTAATCAACTAGGGAGACTAATGTGTCAACAGGCTTATTATAATGTGACAAGGGTTTACTAGATTTATGAAGAGAGAGCTATGAAAATGTAGTTATTCTGGCTCTAAGGCTGCCCTATTTCCATGTAGGTACTATCTATTGTCAAACATACATTTGACACAGTTCAACGAATTGAGATAACTAAAAATTTGAGTGTGGCTAGAATTATTTCATAATTAAGAGAAAGTGAGCATCCCCTAATAAATTGCATTTTGGATTCTGTGTGTGTGTGTGTATCTGTGTGTATCTGAGTGTGTCTGTGTGTATCTGTGTATTTACAGTGGAGAAAGAAAAGGAGGCCTTTGTAGGGAAGAAATAAGTATGGTAGAAAGAAAAGGATCAGTGCAGAATAGAAATTTATATTATGGGCTCTTGATTGAAAAGATGGTAGTTGTAGAGGAAACTAATTCATTTCTGAAAGAGTTGTCTTTTTTCCCCCATATTATAATATCTATAATGAGCATTATTTATTAATCATTGTCATTCTATTAAATATTTTATTTAATTATGTACTCTATGATTTTCAAAAGCAAATGTTGGTAGGAATGCCACTGTGGAAAACAGTGTGGAGGTTCCTCAAAACAGAATTACTATATGATCCAATAATTCTACTACTGTGTATTTACTCAAAGAATATAAAAACACTAATTTATTTATTTTTTTCAAAAACACTGATTTAAAAAGATGTTTGTACCCTTATGTTTTATTGTAGCATGACTTATAATAGCCAAATTATGGAAGAAATTGTAGTGTTAACCAATAGATGAATGGATAAAGAAGATATGCAAGGGATGGATGAAGATACATACAGAATAGAATAGTAGGCAGCCTTAAAAATAAAATCTTGCCATTGCAACCACATAGTTGGATCTAGAGGGTATAACCTAAGTGATTGTGTCCGAGGAAGACCAATGATTTCCCTCATATGTGGAGTTTAATAAACAAAACAAAGAAAAAAAGAGATGAACAAAACCCCAAACTCTTAAATACAGAGACAAACTGATGGTTACCAGAGGGGAGTTGGTTGGGGGTAGGCTAAATAAATGATGGGATGAAAAGTCCACTTATGGTGATGGGCACTGACTAAGTAATGTATAGAATCACTATATTGTACATCTGAAACTACTATAACACTGTAAGTTAATTATACTCAAATTAAAATATAAAATAAATAAATTTAGCTGTTAGAAGAAAGTCGATGCTATACGAATTATAAAATATATAGTTCTCCAAATATTTTATAAATACTTAACATATGTTTAAGTCAAATATTAAAAGAGAAACATTAAGCTTGGGATGTCATGTATACATAGTATCTATTGAATTGTCCATTTGCATTCTATGTCTTATTTCTCCATTGTCTTACTCTTCTCTCCTCCCTCCTCTCCATGCTTTGCATCATCCTCTAACTCACTGCCAACTCACCACCAAAATATGTACACTGCATGCAAAGGACAGTATAACACAGGTACTAGACAAGAGGTATGGACATTGACTCTTTCTGTGAACATACTTTCCACAGAATTGGAATTACATTTTAACCAAAGTATGTGTGGGGATTAAATAAACTAATAGAAAAAGCCTACCTGGAACCAATCCAGCAATATAAGACATTTAAATGAATCTTATAATTATTATGACTGGCATTAAATTTTTTGACTTTAGTATTTATCACAGTAGCCTATTGCTGTAGTGTTGAAATATATGGAAGAAAGTTACTGAGGAGATCAGCTGAATTCATTTAGATATTAAATTATTTTTTTCCTGATTATATTAGTTATTTGAAGTGAATATCTGGTTATGAAATGTGGCAGGGGACAGGGACTTAAATTGAAGGAATACAAGAAAAGACAATTAATTTGTTCTTCATATAAAAGCAGATGAACTTGAGCTGTTTTCAGGTTGCAGGAATTAAAAACAATAAAAAAGGTTTACAGGACAAAGAGTATGATGATTAGGACATAGAGTGACCCAAAGAAAATGAAGAGAGGGTAGGAACTATGAATGATGTTTCAATGGACGATATCATTTATACATTGCCTATTGTCCAACAGAAGAAATTGAAATGAATAAAATTCTCTATATAAATAATCTTGCTAAACTGGTTTTATTTAGGTACAACATAAATATACATGTAACTTGAAGTCTTACTAATATCTTCCATTTTTCAGCATTAAATATTCCAAATTTCTCATGCCACGTCTTTATTTTCATCTAAACAAGCATGGTTTGTTCCAAGGAGATTTGCATTTTAAGGCCAATATATAGCAATCTATAAGCTTTGCCAAGTTCTTGCCCTTATAGTTATAATTCAAAAAAAAAGTAGAATTGCATCTATGTTGAGGTTAGAATTTATAGGAAACAGTACATTAAGTGAAATTCATTTACAGTAAGAATTTTTTTTTACAGTAAGGAAAATATTGAGTAATCACTTGAATCATCCAGAAAGTTCACCCTATATGACTTTCCATGGATAACTGTGTAAAGAAATACATATAAATATATATTGTAGTAAGGTCATGAAAATGGATACCTCATACTATATTTATTAGACTTTTACTTAACCTGACAAAATTAAATTTTGTTTAAATTTTCATCAATTTGCATTTGTACAATTTAAAGAGAATGTGACACAATTTCAAAGAAAATGGTTTAATGAAAGCATTAGCTTCTCTGCTCTTACTATCCTTAGTATTACCTGAGTAGTAGTTTTGATAAATACTAATTAAGAAAACCATTTGCATAAAAAATCAAGCTTAAGAACAAAATAAATTATATAGTTTCTCTATAGTTTTAAAATAATTATGTATTTGTAATAGTAATGTATAGTTTGACAGTAAACATAACTAAGATATAAATGTAGAATACAATCAGGTTTTAAAAAATATATAGTAGAATGGAAGTGACTATCAATTCATTCATTCACTTATTTCATAAACCGATATTTACTATAGTTTCTATTTGCCAAACCCTGGGGGTTGAATAAGAAGTGAAAGAAAAATTCTTGTGTTCAGAGAGCTTGCATTCAAGTAAGAGTCAGCACTGAATAAGCAAAGATATGACATGTTTCAACTAGTAAAGATTACTATAAAAAATATAAGAGAGGATATTGTATTCAAAAGTGAGAGTGACTATGGGAAAGGCAATATTTTAGATAAGATAGAAAAGAAAAAATGTCTAAATCTACAAAGGTTTGGGGATCCTAAGAGAAATTGTTTTGGGTCAATGGAAAACTCAAATGAATCAAACATTCATGAAAAGTGTCTTACTTACCAGATAAAGCAAATAACCTGGAATAATGGAAAAATATGTGGGAAATAGGATGTCTGAAATTGAAACTTTTGTGGCAGCGACATAATGGATTATGTCAAGTTCCACAATATGATTATATATGTTGAGGGATAAGGAAGGATACAGGAAAACATTATTTAAAGTGTTAAATAACTGAGAGGCAAGGGTATTAAGTGGATTGCTTCCATGGGTGTTCAATCTGTGACCAACAGCAATACAGGGAAAGATATTGGGCTTGATTCTGGAAACTTCTGAGTGGATAGAATTGACCTGAAAATCTCTAGATGACATAGCAAAGAGTTTTTGAAAGAAAAGTGATGATTTGGAGGCAGCAGTGAAGAGCCACTAAAATAATACCTATCCTATCGGATAATCTGTGCTAGTTTGGGTATATTCAGGTGAAAAATCAAAACATATCTATAGGTATTATTTATTATTTTTGTATTCCAAGCATTTCCCGTTATAAAGTCTACAAAACAGTATTTATCCAAACCCATTTTCACTACTTTGTGCGTGTGAATGTGTACCCCTCTTTTCATTTAAGATAATCCATTATAGTGAATGTCACCAGTTTCTACTTCCTAAGAGCTTATTACACCATTTCTGTCATTGATATTTATTCCCTCTTTCAGTTGTGGATCTTGCCAATTTGATTTCATATATGGTTCTACATTTCCCAACTTCACCCAACTTAACAAATGAAAAGAACCTTCCTTTGAAACTAAATCTCTCTTCAACTACCAGTCAATATGAATTTGGGTTCCCCTGGAAGCAGAGCCTAAACCAGTGCAAAAAAAAAAAGTTTTTGAGAGGTGATTTTTGGAAGCAGACTAGGAAAGTGACTAGGAAAGAGATCCAATGCAAGGGCATGGCATCGTGGTCATCACGTGGGACCTTCTGAGAAGGAGAGGGAATGCTTCTCAGAGTGTGTGTGTCTGCAAAATGGCATGTCTGTAGAACATTTACCTGCCAGCCCCTACATCTCAGAGGTGAAGGGCTCATAGAGAGGTAACTTCTCTGGTTTTCAGAGCCACTTAGGTTCACTAGGCGGCAGAGTGGGCCCTCATGGCAATGGGAGAGGGCAGAGCAAATCATAGTGCCCTTCAGCTGAGATTAGGCTGTTTATCCCTCCATCTGTTTCGATCTGGGCTCGACATGCCACATTGCTGCATTGCTCTTACTACTGACAACTTGCTAGTAGGAGCTCAGATATTGGCAGAAATACAGGAAATAAGATGGAGCCCTAGGTGTAGTAGTCAAAAGATCACTTGCAGGGGTATGGGAACAGCTCAATGTTTAACCTTCTTTCCCAGGAGAGGAATTTTTTTGGGTTTTTGGACCAAATTTAATGTGTGGAGGGGGATTCCCACACCACCCACAAGCAATTCTTGGACACTATCTGGGTATCCTCCAATTCAACTCAATTCTGACAGCATCTACCCACTCTGGAAGCTCTCCAAATCTTGTGCTTTGGGGTTTATGGGAGGCTTGGTCATGTGGGCATGATTGAGTAAATCATCATTGGCCACAGGTGACTAACATCAGTCTGCAGCCCCTTACCTGTCTCCAGAGGACAGGGAATGGGATTTCAAGTTCCAAGTTCCAATTCTTTCACCATCTGTTTGGCTCCACAGACAAACACCCTAACTGTAGCTGAGTTCTAAAAGTCACTCATTAATAAGACAAAAGGCATCTTTTTGCTCTCAAATTCCAAGGGTTTTAGGAATTCTGTGACAGAAACCAAATATTCACTTCTTATTATAAATCACAATTACGGGTATAGAAATCTAGATTCCAGTACTTTCTTTACCTGTAATTAACTGTATAACAGATATGAAAATTTTCTAAGTATCACTTTTAATTTTCTATAAAATCAGAAAATTAATATGTGTAATATGTGTATGTATACACAAAATTATATATAAATTATATATATAAATATATATAAATTATATATAAATAATATATATAGCTAGACATAGATAAACACACAGAGGGAAATGCATAGATAGGTAAAATGTCATCCATATTTCAGATATGAAATAAGGAAGACCATATTCGATTACCACATTTTAACATTCATGGTGCTCTTTGCTATTTTCCCATAAAATGCACTCAAATGCTATGGGATCATTTCCTTGCATGATAAGATTTTGTCAAAAACACAAAGTGGCTCCTTGAAAATGAGTAAGCATGATACAGAATTCTCAATCAAAGTTTTAAATCATATTTCAAAAAAATTTATATTTTGTTATATGCATTTATTGGGCATATTGATCAGGAAATTTATATATTGTTTACAACTAAGATTTTAACACATTTTTTCCCATCCTAATTTCTAAAAAACTTGAGGTGTTTTTATGGCTGTTTAATCAGATACTATTTCTATTATTCATTACATTGTTGTATTACATAATATGTGCTAAATACATCTTTCTTTTTTTTTTGTTTTAAGGGAGAGAGAGAGAGAAAGAGAGAGAGTAGGGCCAGAGAGAATCTTAAGCAGGCTCCATGCTAAGTGCAGAGCCTGATGCAGGGTTTGACCCTGAGAACATGACCTGAGCCAAATCAAGAGACACTTAGCTGACTGAGCCACTCTGGTGCCCCAGTGCTGAGTATTACTTTGATTAGAGTTAAATATATATATGGTTTTCCTGCATATACAGAACTGATAGCTATTTTCATCTATTTTTTTCCCAGACCAATCAGATTTATATCATTCTCCAAAGTCAATGTGAGTTGGATGTATGATTTTTTTTCTTTTTATATTTATATTTATTTATTTGAGAAAGAGAGAGCAGGAGTGGTGGGGGAGGGGCAGAGGTAGAGGAAAAAGCAGACTCCTTGCCGAGGCAGGAGCCCGACACAGGGCTGGATCCCAGAAGCCTGAGATCATGACCTGAGCTGAAGGCAGATGCTTAACCAACTGAGCCACTCAGGCACCCCGGATGTATAAATTTCTACATTTATTTTTATATTCTTATTTTTTAGAATAATAGTAACTTTCAAAATTATTGTGTAGATGAATTTACTAAATTCACATTAAATAAAGTTTGGTCACCATAATTAGAGCGATCTTTGGTCTTACTGCCTAACTTCACTCTGAATTGTATGTTTTCCATACCTTAAAATGACACTTAGAAGGAAATAAAGAGAAATGCAGTGTGCGGTAACAGAAGTAACAAGTGTCGGTAACAGTAGAGACAGGGTGCTTTATTAAGCTAAATACAGATATTTTACAAAAAAAAAAAAAAAAAGACTTCTTTGTGGATAGCTTTAAGCCTACCTGTAGACTCATCATTAAATGTATTCTGAAAGACTTTTATGAAGGTCTTAAGGTACAATTTTAATTTCAACCTCAAGTACGTGCTGCTTACATAAATGCTGGAAACATTAACTGTCTTCTTTTTCCCGTATGATTAACTCTTTTAACCTCTCTGTTTAAAGCTGTACTCAAATTACTGATGGACTCATAAGAGGCTGCAGGAAAGAAACTGAAGTCTACTTCTCATTTAACACTAAACAGTATAGACACTGGCCCACAAGAACCAAAGTAATAGTTTTCAAGTGCTCTTGGAGTACAAAAGAGAGGGATGATCCCCTGAAGCAATATTTGATGTCACAAATTATTACTACTCAGCACTTCTGTTTTAGGATGTAAAACATCCCCTTTCAAAGTACTTTATGAATAGGTAGGTATGAGGTAAAGATTTCTTTTTTTTTTTTTCAAGATTTATTTATTCATTTATTTACCCTGGGATCACGCCCTGAGCTGAAGGCAGACGCTCAACCACTGAGCCACCCGGTGTCCCAAAATAATGCTAAATTTTTTCACTTACCTCTTATCATCCACACAACAAAGTAGTGAGTCAATAATGCAGTTTTCCTTTTGTCCTTTATTACTAGCTTTTAGACCAGCTCTTTCCTTTCCTTTCAAATTGTACAGAAACTTTTATAGAGAAAAAATCTTGGTTTCCAGAGAGCATGATTCCCACCTGCATTACATTTACTGACTTGTCTGCTCCATAGAGCGGTAATTTAGAAGTAGAAAAACATACTTTTTAGCCTAGTACCAAGTATTATTTAGAAATATTTACCTCCAGGCTCCTGGGTGGCTCAGTTGGTTAGGTGTCCCCTTCTTGGTGTCAGCTCAGGTCCTGATCTTTTAGGCTCTGGGCTCCATGTGGAGTTTCTCTCTCCCTCTGCCTCCCTTTCTCTCTCTCTAATAAATAAATAGGGGCATCTGGGTGGCTCAGTGGTTGAGTATCTTTTGGCTCAGGTCATGATCCTGGGGTCCAGGTATCTAGTTCTACATCAGGATCCCTGCAGGGAGCCTACTTCCCCCTCTGCCTATGTCACTACCTCTCTCTTTGTATCTTTCATGAATAAATAAATAAAATCTTTTTTAAAAATTTGGCATTATTTAAAAAACAAAATAAATATTGATCTTTAAAATTATATTTCCCACATGCAGATTATGTCATAATATGTACACACATATATATATACACATAATTTTCTGTGTAAAAATGCCCTTGAGAAGTTAAAGGTTTAATTATTATCTTACTCCATGTGTTGCTTTTCATGTGTTTTATGCCTAATTTTTTGACATTTATTTACCTGTTCCTAATCCTTCTGTCCCCCATACACATCTTTTTGTTAATACATTGTGAGAATATCCCCCCAAAAAAATGTATGTGTAAACTCCTTTACCTTTTATTTTCCTCTGATTGAAAATTCATCAATGGTTGCCACAGAAGATGCCCACGGCTTTTAGGAACATAAATGAGTTTCAAAGCTGTTTGTAGAATAATCCAGATAAGAGCAAGGCGATAACACTTCAATTGATTTTCTTTTCCACAAAATGAGTATTCTGTTAGAAAGACATTTCATATAAAACTGAATGAATATTGTCCTCTAACAGTTGGACAAAGATTTAGATTCAAAATATCAGCTAGGTGCATGCCAATGTCAGAAATCCCTCCTCCTCAGAATGGCTCCTATTCTCATTATTTTCCAAAGATGCCTGCTGACATCTGAGGCCCATTGGTGCCCAGCAGTGTGACATGCCCATTTGTAAGACTCGCTGAAATGGGTTAGTCAGTTATGGAAACAATTTTCATTAGATGGGTAACCCTAGTCTGTACTCCTTCAAAAATGCAGACTGGTGAATTTAGGCAAAGGACACATTATTTTTTCCAGCCTTCTAGGCGTTGATTTAAAAGCAGAAAAGAGAATCACAAGTTATCTGACAGCAATGGGATGTCTGTCTACGAAAAGGCAATTCTGAGTATAGTTGAAGGAGTTTGGTAAAAGCCACCATCAGGATGTATAAGTGAGTTATTGAAATTTCCAATATTTCTACTCATTATCTTAACCGGAAAGTTGGAGTTATATGCCAGCATCATAATGTTTTGAAGATGTCTTAGTTTTGTAGCTTCTGCATGCTTGATCCAATTCATCACAAAATCACTACTGGGAGTGAGATATTTGCTCATTCCAAGGACTGTGAGAAAGGGGAGGGTGTTGAGAAGACTGCTTTTGGTTCATATTTCTGTGGTGGGAAAATGCAAGTAATAAAATTTTGAAGAGAACAGAAAAATAAAGCTGATTGGCACCTGGCTATTGCTTCTAACAGAGCAGAAAATAGGCTGCTGCTCAGTATCAGAGAAGATACGTTTGCGTACAGGCACTACCACTAGCCATTATCACTGTTTTCCCATTTCTATCCTTACTGATGGTAAAGGCTGTGATACTGGTGATAGTTTTAGGGATGGTAATCACCATTATTTATCTTAGTATTAATTGTGATAATGTCTAAACTTTTACATATACTAGAACATTTCACCTTAAAACAAACTACAAACTAGTGAAATAGGTAAAAATAGTTATACACTTTATAGAGAAGTAGAATTAGGCACAAAAATGGTTAGGAAGATACCTAAAATCACAAACTAGAAAAATGCAGAACTTGCCTGGAATATGTCCCTTGTGATGAAGGCAGCAAATTTGACTCTTTCAAAACATTATTAAAGTCTGAAGATATTGAGAAGCTTTGCAGTTTCCAACTGATTGTGTATTATTTCAAACGACCAGGAATTGTCTGGAGAGAGAACTCTTTATATCAGACATCTTTTCAGAAGTTAAAAATACAGTGGAGAACAACACAGAGAGAGCATCTGACTTTTTGGAGCAGTTAAGTCTAGCAGGTGAATTACCAGTATTTCTCAGAGATGAACCATATTTGTGTTTTGCTCTATCCCCATATCCTGGATGAGTGCACGTACCCCAGTTACTCAAGTAGGAGGACTAACTCTACCAAAATTCAAAAATGTTTATTCAAAGCAGAGTGATCTTGGCATAATGTGGTAGGCATGTAAATAAACTTAACATGATATTGAATCTGAGAACAAACCTATACAGGTAAGTTAAACTATTTCCAGTAAAGAGGCCAAGGAGATGCATTGGAGAAATAATGACCTTAAAAAAAAATGTGACTTGAACCTTTGACTATTCATTTTGTTGAACAACAACAATGAAAAACTCCAAAAAGCAACACAAATAATTAAAAAACAACTCCAGACCTAAATGCTACACATAAAAATATAGAGGAAAATATAGAAGAATATATTCATCATCTCAATCTAGGAAAAATTCTCAGATAAGACCAAAAAAAAAAAAACAAATTATAAAAAATAAAATGGACTGATAAGTCCTACCTTAAAAAATTAAGATGTCTGCTGTTAAAGGATATTTTTAAGAAAGTAAAAAGATAAACCACTGGGAGAAAATATGTCAAAACATATACTTGACCAAAGACTTCCACTGAGAATACATAATTCTTAAAACACAATATGAAAACAAAAAACCTAATTTAAAATGGGAAAATTATTGGAAAGACATTTTCCCAAAGATTATATGGAGGTGGGAGGAATAAGCATAAGAAAAAATACTCAACACTGTAACTAACTTCTCGGTAACATGCAAATAAAATGATGAGATGCTGTTTTACACCTACTCCAGTGGAAAGGGTGAGGAGGACGACGAGAGAAAGGAAGGAAACCGAAATCACAGGATGCTGGTGATGATAACTGTCATCAGGCATCGCTAGTGAGGATGCAAGAGGGGACAGCTACGATGTTTCTTAGGAGGTTGAGTATTTACTGATCATGTGACTCAGCAATTAGACTTTCAGGTGATTACCTCAGAGAAATGCAAAGTAAGTCCTCACAAAGCTCTGTCCACGAATGTTTATGAGCAGCATTACTCCAATGTGTCCAAAAGTGAAGATGACCCCAAATCCTATCAACTAGTGAGTGACTGGATGAACAGACGGTGGCACACCATGCCGTGGGTGCTACTGCATGTGACACATGGGGCATGTCTAAATCTCAAAGTCATCAGGCTAAGTGAAAGAGAAGAGACACAAATGCCATAGGCTGCATAACTCAATTTCTATGATTGAGTTCTGTAAAAGGAAAAAGAAAAACCCTATTGGGACAGAAATGAAACGATTGGCTGCTGCAGGATGGGGTTGGTAGGAAAGGAGAATGCAAAGAAGCAGAGGGGTATTAGCTAGGGTAATGCAAAAGTCTCTATCTTGACCGTGGGGCCAAAGTTACTGTCTACTGCTCCAAAAACTAAGTAAAATCCATCAGTTTAAATATAAATTTTGTTGCCTGAAAGCAAATCTGAATTGTCAAAAGGATTTAATAAAAGTTAAATATTTAAAAGGTATGAGGACGTGGTTCATATCTTACCAGTACAATCCAAGTCCTTTTTATTTATTCGAATTTTGGTACTGCCTCTGTAAATGTATATGTCTAGGCGAGAGAGACAGACACGGAGAGACAGACTGTAAAACAAGGGATAAGAAGGGAGGCTTAAAAAATTTGGTTTTTAATTATAAAAGAAGAGAGACTATAAGAAACAGACAAGCATGATATGAATGGAGAGGGGGAAAGAAGTCAGAAAAAAGGAGGCTAAGACATTCACTAAAACAAAGGCAGTGAAAATAAAAGTGTGAAAGGTCATATTATAATTAACTTAGCAGATAGGCTAAATAGAATTTGCACAACCAATAAACATTTTCTAAGTGAAGAACAGAAGTTTTTTTCTGGCATGTCTACTTGTGGATTCCGCTCCTAAAGATCACAGCTACTGGAATACACGAGAAAGACGGGTCACTTCGATTTGGACATGGTGAAACCTTCCATGGCCTTCTTCATGGGGTCAGCTATTCCGTGCTTATCTCTGCCTTCTAATATTTTGGTTGCATGTCGAGAACAATCTGTAGGTTTCGACTGCCAGCATATTAGCAGTAGATGGTAACTGATACCTGCCTCTGTTACTGTGGTGATATTCTGAGGAATATTCGAAACGATCGTTAGTATTCGTTCCCAAGGGAGCCCAACTTAAAACCAAATAGCAGAAGGAATGCCATCTCCCTCCGAAGGCAATTTGTATTCCTGCCTCACCTCTCCTGATCATCATTCTTCACTCACGTTCTCCCTTAGCCAGCTGGGTATGGCATATTGTGTTTCAGCCTCTTGAAGCACTGGTACCATTTTCCTCTCCCGAAAAAGTAGCACTTGGGATTGCTGACATTGACATTCAAGTCCAGACAACATCTGCACCCTTTCTGGTGTCTGTCATTTTCCTTTTGCTCTCTCAACATGCACTGCATGGAGGTGAGTTTGCATCCAGGAAGGTTGTCACTGGATTATTTAATGAATAACGAAAACAGAAATCTGACGGATATCGAAAACTTATTTCCTCACTGAAATTCATATGGAAAGACTATCTGAAATTACAGACACAAGGTGACTCTACTAGTGACTGTGATATCACAGAGTTAAGTTTCGATTAAAATACACCAAGTACCACCATATACACTGCCTGTCATAACAAGCTTTTAAAAGAATCTCGCTTGAGTGTGTCATTTGCGGGCTAGTTAATTGTATAAGCCTCGCTGTGATCCTTCCTTCACTTTGTTACAGGTAATTAAAGCAAATCTCACTTTTGGTGTCTTGAAACAACAACATCAATATACGTAAATAAAACTCATTCTATGTGGCATAAATTGCTTTTTTGGTGGGTTTCTTAGCAAACTTCTAATTGCACAAAGGTTTCCCTTGCAAGGTAGTCAAAGATGTATCTGTGTATCTTTTATTTGCTAGACAAAGAGAACTGTCAGACAAACAAAAACAAAACAAAACACACCTCTGCCCTAATATTTGTCTCACGTGTCTTAACAACCACATCTTTCTAGGACTTTCCCCTTCAACATACCTCTTAAGACTGTACAGAAAGCATGTTGGGGTGGGTCCCATTCACTACTGAAAAAGAAGTTTGGAATTAGTAGATTCTAAGAAAATGAAACTCAAAACTTTTTCTTTAAGGCTGAAGATAAATAGGAGCACCTGGGTGGCTCAGTGGTTTAGCATCTGCCTTTGGCTCAGGTCATGATCCTGGCTGGAGTCCTAGGATCCAGTCCTACATTGGGCTCCCCCCCCAGGGAGCCTGCTTCTCCCTCTGTCTGTGTCTCTCATGAATAAAGACTGAAGATAACTAACAAAAAAGTACAGAAAGTGGAGAACTGAAAAATCCAGCAGAGCCAGTGTGCAGGTGAGCTGATCTAAAGTGAGATACTTTTGTAAGGTCTAGCGTTTTGGGAATCACAAGAAAAGCCTGAGCCTACTGGGGTCAGGCATTGGTAGTGGGGGTCTGGGTGGGGTGTCGGAGGAAACACGTATGTTGTAATGTCCTGGGGCAAATGCATTGCATTTTAGAAATGAATCAGACTTGGTGGGGATGAAGATGAGAAGAGGAGGCAGAGAAGGAAGAGTGACTTAGACTTCCTGTCTAACTTTGCCACCCGGTAGTTTTGAGGGTACTTCTAAGTTTTTGTTGCGGAAATTATCAGCATTACAGTGAATCACGGAGGGGCTCAGGATCCAAACAAAATTACAATCCTCGACTTCTCTCAGTCTCTGCTGGGAATGTGCATCTTCTTGAAACAGAACACTCTCAATGGAAATACTTTGTCTAAAGATTCTCCCGTCGTTCTTGGATTTGGTGGTGTGCGTTTGTTTTAACGCAATTCACTGATGTAGAAAACCTTCTTATTTTCAAATCCCTCTTATGGGAACTCCGATTCCTCACTGACACATAAAATGTCAGGGAGAATATTTGGATAATAAATGCTGAGTATATTGAGAGTGTTCCAAATATTAAGATGGGAAAGGATGAAAGCAAATCCCATGGATAAAAAAAAAATCAGCAAAAACCTCTCCTGGTACTTGGTTGTTATTGGAGAGAAAATGGGAAATAATGTAATATTGGAGCCCATAAATTTTGTATGAACTTCTTCTCGGAGCCAGGATATAAACTGAGCATGGCGTGGAGAATGCTGAATGATGTGTGATCTGTGAAATGTCATTAGATTTTTCCAGTAGTGAGGTCTCTCTTTTGACCCCAAGAAGCCATGGTTGCTATTAAAACTGACAGTGGGTAAAGTTGTCTATGGAGGGTAGCCACAGTATGGACCTAAGTGAAACTCAGGACAATTTACTCTAAAAATCAGGGGGGAACTTCCCTTAATTAGAATGAGTCGGTTGATCCATCTAAAAAAAGACCATATGATTTCAAGCTGTCAGGCACTGATTCTGTTATTTGAATAAATACACAGAGTTGCTTGAGAACAGAAGGAGATTCATTTTTCCTTAGTTGTCAAAGTCACATACTAGTCTGTCTGCAGCAGGGAGGCACCAGAGGAAATTAGCGAGGAGATCCCTCATTTACTTGTGCGTTGCCATTTTAGATGTAATAGTTTGGGAATCGTTTTTGTGCCAGAATTATGTAGAAAATTCTATCCCGTTGAGGATAAAGCTGAACGTCTTGTCAATGAGTATTTTCATAGCATGTTTGTATGACATAATTTTTCGATAATGAATCTTTCCCATAATCTACAATAACGACACGATATAACTCTCTCCCTAAGTGCAGGCAGTTTTGAGTTTTGAAAGGGGTTAGGGGGAAGAAAAGATTAGAAAAGATTAGGTAAAGCTTTTTGAGAGCATTTATAACAATTTTTAGACACACTGAAAATCTGTTTTAGAAAAATCTCCAAGATGTTTTGGTGATTAGCTACGTTGGGCTTTGGGGTTAAAAAAATAAAACATTTCTGGGCTGTTTATTAGAATCTCTCCTTGAGGATGACTTTTTACCCCTTGAAAAGGAGAGAATCCATGTCACAAATAATATTTATAATTTAAATCATGAGCACATTTTATCGTTAGAACACACTCTGAATTGAACATCACATTTTTGGAGGGAGGGTAACATGATCAGCCACACAACGAGGTTTATTAAAGTCGAATCCCCAAATAAGGTAAGTTATTAATTCAATAAAAGTTAGATTTCATTCTCCTTTGGTTTGATTTCTCAAATAAAATCTATAAGTAATAGGCTCTAACTTCCCCTTGCCTTTCTCAAATGTCACCTTGGCCCTACAAAGATGAATAAGAAACCAAATTGAAGCTGAATTTGCTCCAGGGTGCGGGAGTGGGCTCATGTGTGTGCTTGTACTGAGGATGGCACTATGACGTTTGGGATCACTGGTCAGAGAACGAAACTAGATTAGTTGGGAGTTATTTCCACCCTGTGAGATGACACCAGAAGATGCAATCTTCTTTTCTAGTATTCTGTAGAATTAGAAAAGCAGGGAATGACTCGCACATCTGAATCAAGATTTAGTAGAGATACTAATGGTTTACAGGGAGTCCTCAGAGATCGTGTGAGTTTGGTTCCAGACCACCACAATCAAGCCAGTAAAATGAATAAAGCAATAAAGGAAGCAAAATGATTTTTTTAAATACCCCAGTGAATATAAAAGTTACATTTACGCTATACTGTAGTCCATTAAGTGTGCAACAGCATTATGACGAAAACGTAGATATCTTAATTAAAAAATACTTTATTGAGAAAATGCTAATGACCATCTGAGATTTCAGCAAGTTGTAATTGTTTTGCTGGTGGGGGCTTTTGCCTCGATGTTGACGGCGGCTGACTGATCATGCTGATGATACCTGAGGGATGGGGTGGTTGTAGCAATTTCTTTTAAAATAAGACAACAATGAAGTTTGCTGTATCAATGGACTATTCTTTTTATGAACTGTTTCTCTGTAGTGTGCGATGCTGTTTGAAAGCATTTTACCCATTTTACTTCTTTCAAATTGGAGTCAATCTTCTCAAACTCTGCTGCTGCTTTATCAACAAAGTTTATGTAATATTCCAAATTTTTTGTTGTTATTTCAACAATCTTCACCAGGAATAGATTCCATCCTAAGAGACCACTTTATTTGCTCCGTCCTGAGAAGCAATGCCTCATTCATTCCCTTTTTATCATGAGATTGTAGCACTTTAGTTCCATCTTTGGGTTCCTCTTCTAATTCTTACTCTCTTTCTGTTTCTACCACATTGGCATCTACTTCCTTCAATGAAGTCTTGAACTCCTCAAAGTCATCCATAAGCATTGGAATCCACTTCTTCCAAACATGTGTTAATGTTGATGTTTTGACCTCTTCCCATGAACCATAGATGTTCTTAATGGTTTTGTCTAGAATGGTGAATCCTTTCCAGAAGTTTTTCAATTTACTTTGCCCATATCCATCAGAGGAATCACTATCTATATCAGCAATAGCCTTACAAAATATTTCCTAAATAGCAAGACTTGAAAGTCAAAATGACTCCTTGATCTATGGGCTGCAAATGAATGTTGTATTAGCAGACATAAAAACCGCATTAATTTCACCAAACAGAGATCCATCAGGGCTCAGGGGTGATGAGGTGCATTGTCAATGAGAAGTAATAATTTAAAAGGAATATTTTTATCTGAGCAGTAGGCCTCAATAGAGGGCTTAAAATATTCAGTAATCCTTGTTGTAAACAGATTTGTTGTCATTCTGGCTGTGTTGTCCCATTTATAGGGCACAAGTAGAGCACATTCAGCATAATTCTGAAGGGCCCTAGGATTTCCAGGGTGGTAGGTGGGCATTGGCTTCCACTTAAAGTCACTATCTGCATTAGCCCCTCGCAAGAGAGTCTGCCTGTTATTTGAAAGTTTGAAGCCAGGCATTGACTTCTCCTCTCTAGCTCTGCATGTCCTAGGTGGCATTTTCTTCCAGTTGAAGGCTGTTTCATTTACAATGAAAATTTGCTGTTTAGTGTAGCCACCATCCTCAATGATGTTAGTTAGATCTCTGGTTAACTTGCTGCAGCTTCCATATTGGCACCTGCTGCTCAACCTTGTACTTTCATGTTATGGAGATGGCCTCTCTCCTTAATCCTCACCACCAACCTCTGCTAGCTTTAGACTTTTCTTCTGTAGCTTCCTCAGCTCTCTGAGTCTTCATAGGATTGAAGAGAGGAATTAGGGTCTTACTCTGGATCAGGCTTTGATTTAAGGAAATTATATGACTGGCTCGATGTTCTAAAGAGACCACTCAAACTCTCTCCATCTCAGCAATAAGGCTGCTTTGCCTTTTTGTCAACTGTTCACTGAAAAAATGCTTTCAATTTTCTTCAAGAACGTTTCCTTTGTATTTACAACATGGTTAATTGGTATAAGAGGCCTAGCTTTGGGCCTATCTTGGCTTTTGACATGCCTTCCCCACTGAGCTTAATCATTTCTAGGTTTTGATTTAAAGTGAAGAGACATGCCACTCCTCCTTTTGCTTAAACACTGAGAGGCCATTTCGGGGCTTTGATTGGCCTTATTTCAATATAGTTGGTCTCAGGGAATAAGGAAGCCCCAGGAGAAAGGGAGATGAGAGAATGGGAGTTAGATACACACAGAACACTTATTGATTAAGTTTGCCATCATATATGCATTATATATATCCTGATGCTCCAAATGATTGTAATAGTAACATCAAAGATTACTGGTTACAGATCACCACAACAAATATAGCAAGAGTGAAAGATGTTTGAAATATGGTGGGAACTACCAAATGTGGCACAGAGACATGAAGTGAGCAAATAATATTGGAACAATAGTGAAAATGTTTGAAATACTGTGCAAATCGCCAAATGTCGCACAGAGACACTAAGTGAGCAAATGGTTTTGGAAAAATGGTTTTGATAAGCTTGCTGGGCATAGGGTTGCCATATACCTTCAATTTGTAAAATAAATAAATAATCTAATACCTCCGAAGCACAGTAAAATGAAGTATGCCTATACTTACTACTACATAGAGCCAGTGATGTTATTTTATTTCCAGAGCCGCCTCTCTTAATAAGAAGATGAATATATAAGGAACATTCTTCCATCTTGGAGTATGAAGACAAAATAGGCACACTTAGTTCCATTTATCTCCTCAGTTGTGTTCATGTACCCATCAACTACTATTGCCTCTTTTTTAGTCCCTGCTGTAAGAAGTACACTGTCCACTGGAATCATGAAGATGGACTGAGGAGACTTGCAGTGAGTGTATAATATTAAGAGTAACTCAGAATTCACCTTCCAGCATCACGGCAATTTGTGCAGGCTAGATTTATGTAAATGGTTACTGTATCATCTGCCAATCTCTTTCCTAGACTTAACTGAAGACTTTTTGAGACTCCTATCTATTCTCAAGTAGAATATAGTAATCTCATTCACATTTGTTTTAGATGGAATCTAGGCAAAAGAAGTTCCTTTACATTTCTAATTCTCTTTGAAAAGTATATTATTACTTTTTGTTTTTTAATTAACTGGCTGGAAACCACTGAGTTTTTCTTCCTGAGTCCTGCTTCCAGCTATGGCCCCAGTGATGCAGAGTAATTTCCTGGTGAAAATACACACACATATTTTGTTACTTTCCCTTAACCAGTCCAGATATATAGTTATATTGTTAGCCTACCCATAACAGATATATGACCAGACATTTTCATTGGATGTATATTTTAACTCAGGTCCTCATTGAATGTGTCATCTGAATGGGGAGGGAGGGTCTATATTTGTGTTGGATGCTGTTTGGATTTTTCTTCCTTTGTAATTTCAATTATTTTACTGCAAAGACCTTAATTTCCTTATCGCATGTGTTTATTTCCTCTTTTTATAATTGCTGACCAGTTTTTTCCTAGTTATCCTGTGGTGAGGAAAATTAGCCTCTCCAAATCACCTCAATTCTATATCATATTTCCTAAAATATAAAATACAACTGTTCTCAATGCTGTTTTCCCATTTGTTCCTGTTACTAAATATTTAGTCTTACTCAACTTTCTAAAATTTGCTTTCAGATATGCTATACTCTACATTGTTTAGGGTAAATCTTCTTTATTTTCAAAATTTATATTTGAATCCCTTCAAATATGTAATTTTCAAATATTTGCTTCATCCCTGTTTTCAAATATGTACATGACTCTATTGCAATGAAATCATGAGCCTTTTTTTCTAACAAATGTTTCACTTTTCTGTGCACCACTCTCCATTCCAAAACAAATTCTGAGAAGTTGCTGATGTGGTCTGTGTGAGCAGAAGAGTCTTAGATTATATCAATGCATTAATTTTTTTTTTCTAAAACTACTGTGTACTGAAGTATTGCTTATGTCAATCTCACCTGTGTTTTTTCTCACATTCAGGTCTTGGAAACAATATAAAAGCCATACTAAAAATAACTGGGTTATCTTACAATTTACATACCAAAAATTGTTTGCTGTAAAGTGCACATAGATACTTTTGTATGTGTAGAATATTTTACAAAAGGATATATTTTTGTTGAGAGTATTATGTTCTAATTTCTTTGCTCACATGAAAAAAACCTATTTTTATTTATAAGAAATATTAATAAAAATAGTACATACTATGTAACTGCAATAACAAATCAACTAGAATTAAATTGTTAAAATCAAGTGGCTTTTCTCCTTCGAAACTATATACTTGTACACAATTATAAAACAAAGTCAATCTTTGTCTTGGAAGAAGTCTTACATTATTATAAGCAATATAATTTAGTTTGGTACAGCCGATACTAAACATATATTTATGCAGCAATTCTTGGTAGAAGGCAAAACACAAATTCTGAACCAAAGTAAACATTAGAATATTTGCATTTGTGCCCTATTATATTACATCTATATGTTGATTAGAAAACCATTTTATATGTCTGTTAACACATAATTATCAAAAACTTTAAAAAGTGATTTTTATGCAAATGCAAACTGAATCCGCATTGACAATTTCATTCTCTTTATTAATGAATGAGGGAACCAGAAACACGGTAAGGCTGGTTCAATGAGCATTTAAGGAGATCGGTAACTATAGAAAGCTAATAAAAGAATGTTAAAATAAATTTTCTGTTAGATATAAAAGTGGTTAATATCCTTTAGGGCAAAGAACCATAACTTTGGAGTTGTCTTTTCCACCAGGAGTCATTCTATAAGTTCACTAAGTCTAGGATTTTATCAATAGGAATAGTAAGTGGAACAAAGAACATTCCCTGATAAAATCCTGGTGTAGATCTGTTAAACAAGGCCTTCATATAATTCAAAACAATATGCTGCCAGACATTTGTCTTATTTTGTACTAAAACTTCATCTAGCAGATAGTACATATTGGCCTATAACATTTTATTTGTTATGTAATCAAGTCACTATATATAAATTTAGATATAGATAGGTGCCATGAATAAGTTATGAAATATCTCATGAAGCTTCAACAAATTGCACAATTTTGGAATGCTCATGCTATAAATGTCCTTGGATGTTCCCTGTTTTCTTTAAATCCTGAGGGTTGATAATTAATGCTTTCCTTGGCTCTCATGAGAGTCCCAGGGAATTTCCATGGAACAAACGTAATATTTGCATTATTTTTCTTGCTTGTGTTTGAAAACATGAAGATTGTTTCTCCATCACAATTTTGCATTTGCAATGTCCTCTGCCTGTAACTCCTCCTCTGTGTCTTCTAACAGCTTTATCTTTCTTCTCACTTGTGTCTTTAGTTCGAATATCATCCACTTACGACTTACCTTGTCACATCCCACCTCCACTTGCTCTATAGCAGTATCCTACTGTATTTCCTTCAAACCTTTTTAACAACATCAAAAATTATCTCATGTAATTTTTTTAATGTTAAGTTTCTCTATGTTCCCTGTAGAATATAAATTCCCTGAGAATTGGGATTTGTTCTTGTTTTATTTCTGTATTTCTAGAATGTAGAATAGATACTTGGATTTGGTAGGAGCTCAACAATATTTGCTGATTAAATAAAAGCTTTCTTTGTTTTGTAGATATTCTACTCTGAAGCATCTAAAGCACTAGAGAGAGATCGGTGGAAAGAATCTTCTATATTCAATATAATTTCTTCAAGGACGTGGAAGCAAAGCAGAGAAATTTTAAAATATTGATAACATTCTTAAAGGCAAACTATAGGTATTGTATATGACAGTAAAGGCAAGAGGGAGGATTAGAAATAAAATTGAACATGTAGATATCCAGGCAAGCTATATATCTGACATGGAAAGATAGATGACATGACAGGTGTAATTCAGAAGTTTAATAACCATTTTCCTGTTTCATTATGTACAACTGACTGCTTAATGCATACATATTACTTTTGGACAATGATTTCAATCTATATGCCCTTGTAATTCTTCTCAGCATAACTGTAAGTTTTATTTTCCATTGATCTCTTTTTTGTTTGTTTTCCCTTATAGCAACACTGAACTGCCTGAAATGGTTTTATCAGGAAGAAAATAAAACATAATTTTATTACATTTTTATATCATACATCTGGAGATTGAGATGAAATTCACAGCTAACATTTCCATTTTGAACCAGATGTTTTGATCAATAAAATATACTGAGGAGTAACTACCAAAAGTTTATGATGAAATTCACTATAGGCCCCTTATAGTTTTTATCTGTTTGTCCATTGGGCTGCTGTTGACCTTTCCACATTCAGTAACACATTTCCTCTCTCTGCTTATGCCTCTCATTTGGGCAGGCAGATTAAGAAACCAGTAGGAGATCTAAAGCAAGTAAGCCCCTCCCCTCAAATGGAGGCAACTCTCCACCTGTCCCATGTCCTACCCACAATACAACCCCAGGCTACTGATTCTCCTGTTGTCTCTGGGCATCTTAAACTCCTTGAGAGGCCTACCTTGTTCTCCCCAGATTCTTCAGATATGTTAAGAATAAGCCTTTTCATACTCCTTTTGTACATGTGGAAAGTCATTTGTTTCTACATTTCACGTATGTTTGGGGTGAGCTCCATCTGCCTCTGAAGATGACCATAACATTCATATAATGCAAAATATGCCTTTTATTGGATACATTTACACAGATGTTGAAAAGTATATAGACTCATGTGTCCACTACCACAATTCATACAGAACTGTTCCATCCCTACAAAAACTCCCCTGTGCTACAGCTTTCTTTTACATGCTGCACCTTTATGCTTTCATGCTGTTCCCCCTCTGACCCTTAGCAACCACTGATCTATTTTTTTACAGAATGTAGCATAAATGGAATAGTGCAATATGTGTCCTTTGAGGACTGGCTTCTTTCACTTAGAAAACTAATTTTAAGGTTCACTAATATTTTTTTGCGAGAATCAATCGTTTGTACTTTGTAGTTGCTAAGTACTCATAGTTGTTTTTATGTGTATATCATGGTTGTTTATTAATTTTCCATTTGAAGGACATAGGCATTGCTTCCAATTTTTGATGATTGTGAATAAAATAAAACAGCCACATATTTACATAAAGTCTTTTCTCATCTCTTGGGTTGATGTCGAGCAGTAGGATAACAGATAGATTGCTTGGTCATACATGAGGAGCATCAGTGAATGAATAACAAATTGTTCCACTGAACTCCTTTTACATCAAGGTACATTAGGAGAGAGCAATCCAAGTGCTTTGCATTTTTGAGTGCTTTTTGTTTTATTTCCTTATTAAAAGTTATTTATAAAATATGAATTCAAGTTATATGATAGAACTGTGATTTGATAATTATTTAAATATTTAAAGTAATTTTCTTTACAGGCAGTGTATATTTGGATTTGCTATTTGATTCAATCTCACAAGTTTCTTTAAATGGTATGTTAAATTATTCACATTGAAGATGATATGCTGGATTATAATTTACCAACTCACTAGCCTCTTCTATTTATTTTGTCTGTCCTTTGTTTCATTTTTTCTCCCCTTCTGCTTCTTACTGTATTAGTTGGATACATTTTCTGATTCCATTTTATCTCCTCTCCTGATATGTTAATTATACCTTCTTGAAAAAATAGTGGCTTACTTAGATTTTACAACATATCTCTTTGAATAATCAAAATCTTCCTTCAAATAGTATTATACTTCTTCCTGTGCAGTGTAAGAACTTTTTATTCTATAGTCTTATTTCTTTTCTCCCATTCTTTGGTTTATCTTTTCTATACCATCTACTTTTCATATGATGTTAACACACAATGCACACAATGCATTGCTTCTATAGACTGTCCATAATCCTTTGGAACAATTAAAGTGCTTCAGAAAAGAATTTTGCTTTAATTTCCTTCAACATTCTGTTTCTTTTTATAGATTTGATACCTTATTTTCTATCTGAAGAAAAGTACTTAACATTTTTTAAAGACTAGATCTGACTGCTGTGAATCTCCTCAGATTTTGTTGGAGAAGGCTTCCATTTTTTTTTATTGAGGTATAATTGAACTACAACCAACATATATTACCTTGATTTAAACATAATGATATTATGTTTGTATAGACTGCAAAATGATCACTAGTATAACTCTAGTTAACATCGATCACCATAATAGGAAACTTTTTTCTTATGATGAGAACTTTTAAGATCTAGTCTCTTAGCAATTTTCAAATATAAAATTCAATATTATTAACTATAGTCATCATGCTTTACATTGTATCTCCAGAACTTATTTCTTTTATAATTGGAAGTTTACACCTTTTGACTCCCTTTACCTGTTGTGCCCATCTCCCACCCCACCTTTGGCAACCATCAATCAGCTCTCAGTATCTATAAGGCTTTTTTAGGGGGATCCCACATATAAGTGAGACAATGTGATATTTGTCAAGAAGCCCTTCATTTTTTTTAAAGATTTATTTATTTATTCATGAGAGACACAGAGAGAGAGGCAGAGACACAGGCAGAAGGAGAAGCAGGCTCTCCAGGGTGAGCCCAATGCAGAAATGGATCCCAGGACTCTAGGATCGCGCTCTGAGCCAAAGAGAGATGCTCAACTACTGAGCCACTCAGACATCCCCAAAGCCTTCATTTTTGAGGTATATTTTCCATTAAATATAATATTTTAAGTTGACATTATTTTTTTTTCAGCATTAAAAAATATTCCCCTGGCTTTTTGCTTCCATGCTTTCCGATAGGGAGTCAGCTACAACATTTTCTGTTTGTGTCTCTGTGTCATATTTCCTCTTACTCAAACTACTTTCCAGGTTTTGTCTTTGCATTTTGTTATCAGCAATTAGAATATGGTATGTTCAGTGTTTTTCCAAAAAAAAATTTTGTATTATGGATGATTTTTTTGTGCATGATTTTTATATCAGCATTTTGATATCTGTCACTTTTAGTTTTTGCAAAAATTGTTGCCAGTATTTCCTCAAGTATGAGTTTCTGCCCTTCTCTTTTTCATTTTCTTCTGGGATTCTAATTACACACCTGTTAGAATTTTTGATATTGACCTTGGAAATTGTATTTGATTTTTTAAAAGATTTTTATTTATTTATTCATGAGAGATACAGAGAGAGGGAGAGAAGCAGAGACACAGGCAGAGGGAGAAGCAGGCTCCATGCAAGGAGTCTGATATGGGATTTGATCCTGGGACTCCAGGATCACACCCTGGGCCAAAGGCAGGCGCTAAACCGCTGAGCCACCCAGGGATCCCTGTATTTGATTTTTAAAAATATTTTTCTCTTTGTACTTCAGTTGGTGTGATTTTCATCGACCTATTTCTAGTCACTGATTCTTTTCTTGGCTGTGTTATCTCTACTGTGAAGCCTAGAAAATGCATTCTGGAACATTATCTCTCTTAGTTGTTGTTTTTTTCTCTAGCATTTCCATTTGATTTTCCTTTCCATTGATTTATAAAAATGACCCATCTGATTTGCCACGTTGTCCCCCTTTTCCATTAGAACCTTTTCTGTGTTAGTCACAATTAAAACCCTAATGGGAAGATTCAATATGTATATAATATCTTAGTGTGGTTCTACTGAGTGTTTCAAATGACAATGACACAAGCTATGCATAATTTGTAGAGACCAACATGGGATTTATGTCAGGAAATGATCACCCCTTCATCCAGTGAGGGGTATGAGCTAATCTATGTAGGGCTTGGGCTGGGACTGAGATATATGACTGCTATCTTTAAACATATTGTACATCAGACCTTAACTTTTTACAGAGATACCTTGAAATTAAGATGAGAGTTGACTTAAAAGCAGAGCATGTCTGTTTGGTTATGAGGTGGAGGATTTTTTGCCATGTGCCAGAGAGGGCATTTGTATTCAGCCTTTCTCCTTCTTTGTCTCTTTCTGAGGAATTTGTTGCTGTCTTATTATTTATTCTTGGTAGTTGGATGATGAGGGTTTTCAGAATGTGTGTCTCTTTTTTCTACACCAAATTCACCTCAGATATGTACATGTCCCTAGGTGTTGGAGGTCTGGCCTCCTTGGTTCTCCTGCCTCTACATTCTCCTTTCTAGCAGCATCCATGATGGGTAATTGTTAGCCATCCTTCCCAGTATTTTCTGGGCATGCTCTACAGAGTTCCTGGAGAAAGAGCTGTAGAATTGCCCTAATGCTTGTGGTTCTCAGGTTTCTCACACTGTCCTTCCAAGCTTTATTCAAGAGTCACTAGTCACTTTTTCAGGCTGAACTCTTTATATCCAGTTGTAACAATTTGGGGTGTCTCCTCTCATTCCTCCCATTTTGCAGGCACCTTGTGACCCCTTTTCTTTAGTATTTAGGCAGGTGGATTTCTCTGTGACATCTCCCCAATGCATTATATAACCTAAATAGCTTTGGAATATAATTCTTCATTCCCAAATACAAGGCCCAACACTGTAAGCAGCCACTATTCTCACAAGACCAGCATGATCTTTCTAAACTAGGGACTGGCAAATCACAGACCATGAGTCAACTCTCACCTGCTGTTTTCAGAAATTATACATCCTTACATTGTGTCCTTATATAATGTCTATGTCTGCATTTAAGCCACAGTGTTAGACTTGGGTAGTTTTAACAGAAATAGTATTGCAAGTGAAACATTTTTTTTTTTTTTTTACAATCTGGTCCTTTTTAAAAAAGTGTTCCAATAAGGGTTCTAAACTAAAGTATACTTTTAAACACCCAATTCTCTTGCTTACAACTCTTTAGTGGAAGCCAATTTCTGCCAGCAAAAGAGAAAATGCTTCTGCATGGAGCACATCTTCATGATCTAACCTGTTCCTGCCCTTCATTATCATCACTCACACTGCTTTGTCCCATTTGCATGGTAATACACTGAGATACTTGAACTTCTTGTGATGCCTTGTTCTCACACTTTTGCAGGCTATTGCTCCTGTGCATTAGTCTTCCTACAAACTTCTTCCCTGGATGCTCTCTTTCCATTCCCCAACATAGGGGCTTTCCTCTGGCCTCACCTGTTTATATTCTATCTCTGGTTTATAGTGACATTCAGAGGTTGCAGAAGTTGCAATATTTGACTGCATT
Organism: Vulpes lagopus; assembly: GCF_018345385.1. NCBI lineage: Eukaryota > Metazoa > Chordata > Mammalia > Carnivora > Canidae > Vulpes > Vulpes lagopus. Next base: position 8,209,631 of record NC_054827.1, read on the forward strand.
GTTTATTTCCTCTAAATTTGCCTTTTTTTTTCTTTTTTTTTTTTCCTACATAACTCTAACCTGCTCGAGGGCAGCACTGTATTACTGGTTCTTTGCTACTCAATCAATACTACTGGGAGGAACCAACTTTTGAAGGAAGAAGTTGGTGTCAGAAACTTAGAATATATTTCAGCATAGGAAAACCAGTTATTCAGTGATTGATTGATTGGTTTGTCATTGCAGTCTTCAACTGAATGCATTCTAATACTTGTTATGGGATAAAAGCCTAAATCACATTCGAAATGGCAGTTTTCCTAATCATATGGAACTCTTATCCTAAATAAAACTTAGTTTGTTTGTAAAGTGAGTTATTCACTAAAAAAGAAAAAAAATGATAAAAATACACTTTGCAATCAATAATAATTCATTTCTATAACATTTTGTTATTTTTTATTTTCTTATTTGTAAATATATTAAAAATACTTTACTTTCTCCATGAATTTTAGCTGAATACATGTAAATTAACTTTTTGGCAAATGTTTATGTATTTGTAGTTTTAAGATATGTTTGTATAAAAAATCCTTTCAAAAATTATCATTTCCTCCCAAAATAATTTCTACTGTGTAATTTTCACAAAGTAGAGCTCAGAGCTGAAAATTTTACATATATGCTGGGTATTCTTCTTAGTGATAATGGTAGTCACGTAGGATGAAAAACATCATATCTCTTGCTATGTAATCACTATATAGATTTCTCCTTTTCTTAATAACAATAATAATAGCATTAAGTGTCAAAAGATGTCAGACTAGTAAGTTTAATCTTCCATATAAACAGTAATAAGTAGAAGCAATATCTCTGGACTTATTTGATCTTTTTTCTTTTTGTTTAAGAATGTGATGAAAAAGCCATTGTTTTATGTGTACTCAGTAAAAGGAATCACAACAGTTTACTGATATAATATTAAATTTTGTTATAACACGTGTGACTTTCTTTGGTTTCTTATGCTATACACTATCTGAGAAGTTAATTTTTAAGTGGTTCCTATTTAAAGTAAGGAACAATGGCATATAAGAGACCAAAGACAAGTTACAGAAAAAAGAAACAACTGAGCTTAAGAAATTAATAAGGAGACACAGCAAGGGGGAAAATATTCTCATCTGAGATCATCTACAATGTCTTAGTACCAGTATTCTCAATTGGTTAAGTGATAGCATATCCTACCAGGGAAACATAAGATCATATTAGAGCAATCTCATTAGCAGATCCCTCCTGAGAAAAGAACAGTGTTCCAGCTGATTCTTAAACTTTTCCCAATTAACCTGCCTTAGGCCTTATATTATTTTTGTGTCCTATACATTTTTTGGTACATAATACCCAATATATTTTATAATAAAGTGCCCAGTTATATATCTTAGTGGTTAAAATTTTAGGTTGTACACATACTCACACATACCCATGACTTGTCATCTATATGATAAACATAATAATTGTTATATAAATACAGCTATATTTATACTACTGTCTTAAAACTTTTTTTCCTTATTTTTGAATTTTATGAGTAAATTACTTAGAAAAAATGGTTGACCTCTTTTGCTGATACTTAATTTATGATAAGATTCTTCTACATTTCATTATGAATCAGTTTTCTAAGGCAAAAAACATAGTATCAAATGTTACCCAACTTTCAGAGATTACCTCTAAGAAATACTTATATTTATATACTTCTGAGAACTAACATCAATGCAAAATTGAGGAATTTATGCATATGGACACCGCAGTCTTCCCACCAGCATGAAATTCTTAGCTCATGGTTACTCTTTTTGTATGAAGAATTTATATAGAGAGCTTATATATTCTTATGTGATATGGTTATCCATAGCAGCTATATATAAACAAACTAAAGCTTCTAATTCTATGAACTAATAACAGTATGTTCCATATAAAATGGCTTTTTAGTTACATATTTTTATTTTGATACATCAAGTAAAAGGTTAGGCGAGGGAACGTTGCCAGTATTATCTATTTTTCTGTTTTTCATTATAATAAAATACAATGAAAGAGAGGAGATTTGTTCAAAAGTTAGTGAATTCAAGGACAATTTCCAGAATTCCACTTTGTTTTATAACATCATCTTAATTTTAGTTTTAAAATATATAGAGGTAGAAGTAAAAATCACCTATAACTTTATTAGCAAGAAATTTAAAAGTTAATGTATTATAAAATTGATTTTCTATAATACTTATTTTTTATTATATCATATAATTCATACCATAAGCACACTATATTATTAATTAGTCTTCTATAATTTATTCTTAGAAACTTTGTAATAGAATATTGTAGGAATGTTTACCTTTTTTTTTTTTAAGAATATTTATTTATTCATGAGACACATAGAGAGAGAAAGGCAGAGACACAGGCGGAGGGAAAAGCAGGCCCGTCACAGGAAGCCTGATGTCAGACTCAATCCCTGGACTGTGGAATCACTCCCTGAGCCGAAGGCAGATGTTCAACCTCTGAGTAACCCAGGCGACCCTGTTTACCTTTTTTTTTTTTTTTACCATTTTCCTTTGATGAACCTAGCTTCTAATTTTCATAAATAGCTATATAAAATCACATGATACATAAATATTTTTTGACCTACAATAGTTTAAATATGATAAATCTTATGAAGTGGTATTTTTGTCTTAATAATTATGAATATTTTAAAATGTAAAAAAGCTTTTCTACTACTTCAGAGAAAATTTCATCGATCTCTTTCCTTAGCCTTCTCAAATTCCATTTATTGAACATTCAGCAATATGTTCAAATTTTCAATGAAGTTGAAACTATGTAGAAGTGACCAATGTGCATGTTTGTGCACACGTGTGAGCACTTGCGCAAATAAACTTGCATATGTGTATTTGTTAGAGTATGGAATTGTCTGAAAGGTTGTAGATACCTATGAGACAGATACATATACACACATTGTATGAATGCCTTATTTTCTAACTCAAATATCTCCAAAATGTAATCATATTTGAAAAATATTCTTTTAAAGATTTTATTTATTTGAGAGGGAGAGGGAGAACAAGGGGAGCAAGGGGGAGAGGGAGAAGTAGACTCCCTGCTGTTTAGGGAGTCTGATCCAAGACCCTGGGATCATGACTTAAGCCAAAGGCAGATGGATAACCTATTGAGCCATCAAGGACCCTGGAAAATATTTTTTTTTAATATTTATTTATTTATTTATTTATTTATTTATTTATTTATTTATTCATGATAGACAGAGAGAGAGAGAGAGAGAGAGAGAGAGAGGCAGAGACACAGGAGGAGGGAGAAGCAGGCTCCATGCCGGAAGCCCGATGCGGGACTCGATCCCGGGACTCCAGGATCAGGCCCTGGGCCAAAGGCAGGCGCCAAACCGCTGAGCCACCCAGGGATCCCCTGGAAAATAATTTTTAACACATTTGTTGTAAAACAATATTACACTGGCACTTTTACTTTGGCTTTATCTAAACTATTATTCTAGTAGCGTAAAAGAGAAAAGAATGCCATTACAGAATAGAATCTTGAGTTTACAAGAAAATAAGAGAATCAGTTTGTAAGTACCATCCAGCCACATAAAAAGTATACGAAGTATAAAGTCAACAGAAATATCATCAAAAAAGGAATCCATGTGAGAGATCTGTAAAGTGATGTTGAAAATAGAAAAAAAAAAATCATTAATAGGCACAACTTGACTATAACCTGATTAAAGACTAACCTATAAAGAATGAAACAACCAGATGGAACATTGGTTAGTGGAAGTAACAATGTGAGACGAACTGATGGAGGTTATCACCGGAGTGCCCGGCTAAAGTGCTGTCCAGCAGTGAATGTGCCACGACACACATCTGTGTCCTCAGCTTCTGGCTCTGCTGAACTCAAAACCCAATATGTAATTTAGGCATACCGTGGAAATCCATGGGGATTTAATTTGAATTGACATTTCTCAAAACTGAATTTATTATCATGTCCATGTTTCAATCCCTATCTACTTTTCATCTATGTTTTCTTCATTTTGATTTTCGTCTTAATCAGTGTTGTCAACAAACATCTATTTGCCCGGGTTAGAGCTTGACCACCATCTGAGACACAGTTTTCTTCTTTGAGCTGCTGCACCAGTCAATATGGAGCTGGAAATTACCTTCCAACATCACTCACTACTTTCTGGCCTCTGCTATTTTACAATTATTTAGTTGCTATCTCATGTTCTTGACCTCTACTCCTCACAAATGCTGAAAAACTTATTATTCAAATTAACATATGGTCACATGTGTTTTCTTAGTGTACATCATGCCAGTGTTTACCCCTTTGTCCTTGTCATGTTCAACATAGCTATCAATGCACACAGTGTTATTCATGATGGATTCTGCCTATTAACTCCCTACTCGGCCTCTCAACCCTTTGTAGTCTAGGGTTTGCAGGCAAACAGCTTAGTAATTCAGAAGTCAGGAGCCCTTATAGAACCCTTCTTCCTCTTTTTGTGAGTCTCCGTTGTATAGCTATTGTTGCCTGTTATGTAAAAAAAATAAACAAAAAACAAAAACCAACTTTTTTTTAAATCTCACATATGATTTTCACTGTGGCATTGTTGAACTATATATTAATTTTTGTCTTTATTTATCTTTCCCCCCTAATATACAGTGACATTTTAGAGAGTGGGAACTCTAATTTACTGTTAAATCTTCAGGATCCACTCCAGTGTCTTGTCATGTGACCCACAATGAATAAATAGGTATTGGTTGAAATATAAAGTGAATTATTATGGTAATTCATAAAAACCACTCAAATAAGCACCCTAGCATTTAAATTTTTAATAATCCTTTCAAAATCCCAGTCTGCTCAAATTAAGGAACATAATAGATAATAAAAACAAGGTATAAGAAATCACATAGGTTTTATCCATACAACCATTAAGATCTATATGTACATAACAGAAACGATTTTAGTTATTTCAGGCATTAACTGATTACATATAGGAATTTAATTGTTTACAAAATTGCTGAGAAGGCTATAGGGGTAGGCTCTAATTCCGACTTGGATGAATTCCTTCCTGGACATGACTACTGGATCCCATCAAGAGAACCACTACCTCCACTGTAGTGAGAAAGTTATGGACTCTGCTGCTGGATAAATGAGTACATCATTTTATCTGCACTCTATGCATAAACAATAACTTTCTTAAATCCTGGCTTCAGGAACATAATAACTTGGCTTCATGATGGAAATCAGGAAGTGTGCTCCAGACCACTGGGCTCCAGAACTAGGCTGCAGCTGCCAGATGGGAACCATGATTCAGCCAGTACAATAAGAATCTGGGCTGCAAGGTGGTCAGGGAAACATAGTTTATGTCTTCCCTGCAGTTCCAGATGATAGACTGAAATGAGATTGCATCAGATGGCTTGTCTAACATTTCTACCACAATCTGTCTATGTGACAAGAGCAGTATAAACCGCAAAAATGATAGTGTTAGAAATTATGTTAATCCTCATTTTTAAAAATGACCTAAATTATTAGTTTTATCTATGTCAGTAGACATGGATTTCTTTATATATTTCACAGTTAAATGATATTTATTGAACGACTTTGTGTGTGTGTGACTTGGTGCCATTTGTAAACAACACACCTACACTTCACAAATTTCTAATAAAAAAATGAATAAGACCAAATAAATTTAAACTTTGCTAAGTTTGCTTATATATAATCTTCATTTTTGCTTTATATACAATCTTAACAACTCTGCATGCATAATTTGCATTTACTAGTAATATCTTTCCCATTGTGAATACTTCATATTTCTGAGATTCTTTGCTTGCTATGGCAATATTTCTGATTCTCTGGAACATGTATATAAAAAATATATATACATTTATATATGTGATAAACTATATATGTGATAAAAATATATAAATATATAAATATATATAAATATATATGTGAAAAAATATATATGTTTATCACATATATGGATATATATGTATACTTGGAACTTTTATATAAATATATATAAAATGTATGTATTTATAGGGTTAGTATGTTTATTTATAAATAAATAATTTATATATAATGTGTGTGTTTCTATATAATCTTATTTACCTTTAACCATTTCACGCAAGCGTAGACACACATATATACACACACATTTATTATATAAAATGTGTTGCAGTTCAGTGTGGTTTGCCATTGTATTTCTTTTTATGCTAAGCACAGAACTATTTACTTAACAGGAACTATAATATTTTCAAAGAATAGATCCTTTAATAATTACATTACAATAATTATTAGTTTCTTAGCTTAATATTGTACCCTTTCTGGAAATTCTCCTCCCTCAAATTCAAACTCTTCCCATAATATTTAAATTATCACTTACTGGGATCTCTGGGTGGCTCAGCAGTTCAGCTCCTGCCTTTGGCCCAGGGCCTGATCCTGGAGTCCCGGAATCGAGTCCCACATTAGGCTCCCTGCATGGAGCCTGTTTCTTCCTCTGCCTGTGTCTTTGCTTCGCTCTCTCTCTCTCTATGTCTATCATGAATAAATAATAAATAAAATCTTAAAAAATAAATTATCACTTACTTCCCTCTTGTACAGGACTTGAATACAGAGTCTTACATAATTCTTGCCCTACAAAAGTGTGATTAATGATATTTGCTCCTCTACCTGAGACATGCCTTTACAAGCCTATCTAATCATTCAGCACAGATGGTGGAGATCTGTGAGATGGACCAGTTACCATAAGCACAGTTGACCTAATCAAAATTAGCATCCTTTTTAGAAAAATTTATTATCCATTCATAAAATTCAGTGGCATAACATAAATGTCATGCCATCATGGGTCTTGCATCAGTAATTGATTTGTTTATGATACAAACAAGTTCTCCCCATTCTGCCTCTTTTCCAACAATAACAAGGAGAAGCAAGAACAGGGAAGGTTATTATTTCCTAGCCACAGCTCAATGCACCATGTAATCAAATCCTTTGTCAGAGCATCCTGCCACATAATCAGATCGTGTGAATTGTCAGAGGCAATTTTATAAATATATATTCATTTAAAGCCTTGGTACGCTTGTTATAGTGTAGGATAAGTACATTTCTTTTCTTCTTCTTCTTCTTTTTTCTTCTGTGGTGGTTGCATTCTGAATTCTTATGTATAGGGTAATTACATTTCTTAAAATATAGTTCAACTTCAGAAAAATAATAAATTCTCTATTCACCTATTACAAATATTAGCTCTCTAAGCCCAATATATTAAATTATTATGATTTGATTTGCTTATAATTTTCTCCCGAGGTAACTTCTTTACAAGGTATTTTTAAATGTACTTTTCTGAAATTTCAATAAATATTTTTGCTGAGCCATGTTAGAGTTTAATAACAATTCACTACTCAGTGAAAAGCTTATAAAAATTTGTCTGGAGGTATACATACAGGCACTCACGCCCACACATTAAAATCACACTTCTTTACAAAGAGCATGTTTCTGGGTAATTCGTGACTTTGATTTAGTTTTGCTCGTCCCTGACAGACTGTTGAACACATGCTGGGTTTTGTTTAACCCTTGGTAACGTTGAGCGGTTAGTTCTCTTCATAATGTTCGTGGTATTGATGAAAATGACAAAGCTGAAAATCAATCTGCACCTCTTTGTAGAGGCCAGTGACTCATCATCACTCATAAAAAGATATTACATGATTATTCTTACAGGACAGTTACATAATCTCTGAGGAATAACAGTGGAGAGACAGGCCAGTCCTGTCTGGAAAATTACTTATGTGTCACAGATAATCTACCAGAAGACATTTCTTCATTTAATTTTAACTTAAATATTAAATATCTGCTGTTGTGCTTGGCGTCATTAGGAAGAACAAAAGACACAGGGGACTCGGTCACTATCCTTAGGGAGGGGAAGGCTAATGAAATGTAGACAAAACACTGCAAGAGAACAAGGAAGGGGAACCCAGCACCTATAAGGAGAGTTTGAGAGGGAGCAGACACCAGTGGCTTGGAAGTAATCGCAAGTGTATTTTGGTTTCATGAAGAGTGCTTGATGAAGGAACTGGTTGATATGGTTTGGAAGAGAAAATAAGGTTGAAATTTTAGGTAGAAGCTGTTGAATGTGGACTTAAATGCAACAAGATTCAGTGGAAAGGGAAAAGTGTTCGTAGTTGGGAATATCTTTTCATGCAGTTAGTGTTGTCTTACATACAATGACAATATAAGATAATTATGACAATTGATTATGTATAATATTTATAATAAAATGATGATGGTGTGGCTGCTGCTGATGATAGGGAGATCCCCTAGTGTAAAAGTCTTGATCTCTTGCCTCAGCCTCCTGATGTTCTCCCCTTGGGGAAGGCAGTGATACATGTGGTTGATGGGTTTGATAGAATTCTCTAGCATGTTTGAGCAAGCCCCATACTCTTCCTTTAGGAGGATCTTTTGCCTGAAGACAGTGTCCTCCTCTCCGCGGTCAGTAAATACAGACAGCCTACTCACTGGTTGGCTGCACACCGGTTTTCATGCCCTTGCCCATAAGGGTGGATAAGTGAAATGAAAAGTGCTGTGGTAATGTTAGTAAACGAGTCTGGGCCATAGTCATCAATAAAACAGCATTAATTTACATCTGCCTCTTGTGTCCATCTCTAAATCCAACCTACTGTAGAACATGGAAGAGAGTATCATTATTTATTGAACCCCCAAATGCCTTACTTCAATGTTTATAATTTAACTATATTTACACTTGAATGCCAATTTCAACCTGGCATGTTACATAAAGATAGTATAACAGGCATGTTCTTTTATTTTTTATTTTTACATATGTACAACATATCTCTTTTTTTTAAGATTTTATTTATTTATTCATGAGACACACACACACACAGAGAGAGAGAGAGAGAGAGAGAGAGAGAGAGGCAGAGACACAGGCAGAGGGAGAAGCAGGCTCCATGCAAGGAGCCTGATGTGGGACTCGATCCTGGATCTCCAGGATCACACCCTGGGATGAACGTGGTGCTGAACCACTGAGCCACCCGAGGTGCCCATGTACAACATATCTATAAAATAATATTAGTTTCTAAAGAAAAATGTTTCTGGTCTAAAATTTCCCCTTTGAAATTATACATGCACCCATACTCAGCCAACGAGCATATATCAACATTGCTTCATACTTCAACATGCTCTTCACCTCATCACAAGAAATGATAGCATTTAAAAAATTATTTATTTATTTTAGAGAGAGATGGAGAGAGAGAGAGAGTGGGGGAAGGGCAGAAGAGGAGAGAGAGAGAAACTCAAACAGGTTCTCTTCCAAGCATGGAACCCAGATGCAGGACTGGATCTCAGGACCCTGAGATTATGACCTGAGCCAAAATCAAGAGTTGGACGCTTAATGGACTGAGCCACACAGATGCCCCCAAGAAAGAATAGAATTTTAATTTTATTCAGTGGTTAGTCCAACCCTACAAATGCAACTGCTTTAAAAAATATATTTTGTTTCCTTTCAAATAAAAATAGGATATTTTTAAGTGGTAGGATTTATCCCATTCTTTAAGACAATATAGACATTGTTATAGGTATAGTTAAAGATGAAGAAAAAATTACTAAGGTGTGGAAATATATCTACAGTATTATTCTATAAGGACATTCTATACATTCTATAAGTGTAAAGAGAATGACAAGATGTATATTAGCAGAAGAGCTCATCCGTCGTTCCCTATCCTTTTTCTAAGGTTCATGAGTCGTCTGTCTTCCCCCAAAGCTCAGTTTCATGATTTACCAAGAGGAAGGCTACGAAGTGGCTTTTCTTTTATGGTGGTATCTTCTGAAGCAGGATGAAGAGAGCAATCATAGAAGGACAGCAGTCACTAGTTACAAAATTAGGCAGAAGAGATGTGACTCTGGGTAAAGGTGCCAAAAATTTCTGAAGTTTTGTTTTAAGGAGGTCAAACTGCTCCCTCCTTCTCTTTCCAACCAAATAAGCCTGTTTGACTAAATATTCAAGTAAAAAGGCAAATTGGGGTAGCTGTTCTCAACTTCTTTGATTTCCACTCCATATAAGGAATGACCCAAGTAGGTCTGACACTCTTAAGGTTTCAGTGATGAGAATATGGGACCAGAGAAAAGGAGAATCCTAGGAATGAGAATTGAAAAATCTCAACATTTAATGTCAACTTTCAGTTTCCCTGTGTTACCCAAGACTTATTTTCTGTAAAAATACTCATTTTATGTGCCAGATTCAGTGAAGGTGCTCTGCTCTTCCCACCAGCTGATATTACCTGTGTAATCTGACATCACGTTGGTCATATCTGACAGATGGGGAAAAACAACAAATGACTATTCTGGGAGCTAGCTGCATTTGTCAATGGTCTCGGTCCAGAAAAGGAAAAGAAGGAAAATAAAAGTAATGAGGCAAGAAAAGTTGGTTCTTCTTCACACACAGTCCCTCTTTTATCTGATACCAGGAGAGAATAATCGCACGTGTGCACACACACACATGCACATGATTTCCAATTTAAATTGACTGAGATATATTTTTTGTATCATAGTGATAATCTTTATCTCATTTTAATTGTGAAATATCTTGTTGGTGGAAAACACATATCCAGGGATACAACATGACAAAACACATTAGCAAAGAAGAAGCTTAAAATGTCAGAAGCTACAACTCAGTGAAATAAGCCAAAATAAACTTTTATCAAAAGTTGTGATATTTCAAAGGTTCGATAGCAAAATCAATATTGCTGTGCATGCGAGTAATTTATTTTTCTGAAATTTAAGGCAACTGGTATAAAACACAATGAAGGGAATAATAGGATAGTGCTCATTGTTAAATAGATTAATAGACCAACCTACAAACATTGTTACAACTCTTACTTACAGAAAAAGTTTGATCACTATGGCTCTACTTCTACTGCAATTAATTTACAATATGTTGATATAGATGCCTATACATACACACAAATTATAGAACACATAGACTTCTATTAAGACAGTGAGAGAGAGAGAGAGGATATATCCTATATTTTGGAGAACTTCCAGTCACATCAGCTCACTTCTCAACATCTCTGTGAAGCAGACACCAACCTATGACTCTTTTCATGATGAAGAAACGGGGTCAGAGTGGGTATGTAAACCACTTCACTAAAATTCTATTTTAATTTCACCAAATCCACCCTTTTTAGTGGTCTGAATTATCCTAACAATGTCCTTCTCACATAGCATTACTTATTTATGCAATTTTAACAAAAGTGTAACATAAACTAAACAGAAATTCCCAGGTTTCCCTGTCTTGCTATGCTAAGTAAAAGAGTATCAATTTATTCCTATTTACCTTGACAGCTCTCTAGCTACTTTTATAGCTAGCCTACCTTCTCTAAGTGAGGTAGAAAGTGCTGGAGATGACTCATTTGACACTAAATTGATATGTCATATGGTTGGTTATTGAGTTTTACCTAGGGTTTTGCTCAAAATATGAATATCTATCTGGATTCCCTACCCAGAGATTATGATTCAAATTTGTGATGGGATCAAGAAGTCTGAAATGATAACAAATTCCCACATGATTTCCATACAAATGTTCCCAATCCCATACACTGGGAAACATTGTCTAAAAGAGAGGTTTGAGTTTAAATTATACCATTCATTTTAGCAGCTTCTACTTTGCTCTTGTTCAAGAACATTTTGTTTGGGGGGGGGAGGACAAAAGAAAAGCAAATGTAAATGTATTCATATATGTATAAAAATACTATTGTAGACAAAGTTATCTTTTATCATGAAAGATTAGAACCAAGCTAATAACGAAATTGCATATATAGGACAATTTAACTTAATTTTGGTAGCTATACCTGCCGTGTCTGCAAGTATAATTTAATTAAAATGGAAAATGTGATATTTGGGTAATATGTTTTTGAACCTTCGATCTAATTACCAACTCTAAGTGCGCTGACCTCATGCTGCTACTAAACAACGGAAAGTAATACAAAATATATTTCCCTAAATGTTCCTTACAAAATCAGTGCAGTTAGCCAATTTTAAGTGAGTGTTTACTTTCACTTTTCCATCTGAGCCAATACATAGAAATTAAAATTTAGAACCTTAGAAAACTTGAAATTATTAAGTTTCTGTATTAATGGGGAAAGTTTACGGAAGTATTATTTCAGAATATCTTTCCTCTCTTTCATAATATTGTTTCCAGAAAATTACTACCTAAAAATAAACATGTGAAAAAAAATAAGTGAAGGTTCCCCTAATAGTTTCAAGTTTTTCATTGCCTTTAAATGTTTGTTCGCACAGAGATAATTTACACTTTGAACTCAAATGCAATCTGCTTGGAGGTGATTAAATTATTTATTAAATGCAGTATCCTATACACTCCAAATTTAGAGAGTTAGCTTTCATCCAACAATTTCATGTAATGTTTTCTTCTGAGAATCCACTCTTAGGTTATAAGTATTAGGAAATTCTGAATAAGAAATGACTTACATATATGACAACTTTATTTGAACCAATGATGTGAAGATGTTTGAATGAGATGATTTTATGGCCAGAGATGATGCCATGGAATTGAAATGTACGGACCCTGGAAAGAGATGCTCTGAATTAGGTGTGACACATCTGCTGATCAACCTCATGCAAATCATTTTCTTTTTTTTCATATTTATTTTATTAAACGAAAACAGATAACACTGTAGTTTCACTTCATTATAGAGTCAGAGAAAGTTTTGACATCTGTTCCAAATCCTCATTTTCTGTGTCCATTTTTTTTTGTCTGTAAACTAGAATTAATATTGTGTCCTTAACAATCTTATCAGGATTAATATATAGAGCATGTATATACATTACTGTACTGTACACTGAAGTGTTTTTTAGACTATTTAATGCCTTACAAAACATCAATTAGTATTGCCTATATCAAAGTTATCAGATATATTGGGCAGAATTTTGCATAATTCTTCTATATAATTTCAGAAATAGATGTTTTGAATACAGGATTGCAAATATTCATTGTCCTCATGAAAAAATGGATACATCCTATACCTTTATTATCCACTATGCCCATAAAATAAATCTATTACAGTGAAAATCTATCAGTTCACAAAACTTTTTAGAAGGGAGAGACATATTGTGTTGGGCAAGTAGATGGCATGGTTAAGTCTTACCCTTGACCAAAGTAATCTGTTTTCTCTCTGCCTATATTCCTTCTTTCTCTTTCCTGCCTATCCTTCTATCTTTCTTCTCTCTGTGGCCTAGTTCTACTCTTCCCCTTTCATGATTCATTTAAAAAATATATTATTTTCTTGTATCTGCTTTCTTATGGGCTGTTCCATCAGTCATAAATTTAAGCATGGGTTTTGTACTCCTTAACTTATGAAAAGAGAAATCTTGTTTTTTTAAAAATAATATCAACATCTATGGATATATATCAATATATATTTTAAATTCCAGCATTTATTCACTTATGGAATGCATTTATATCTTATTCTATGCCGAGGACTGAACTTGATAACAGACGTACAAGAATATGAGAAGATAAGTGTCTTCAAACTAAAACTAATACAACACCATGGACACAGGAAAAGACCAGTGGCTCCTGTGGGTTGAGGTAAGAGGGATGAACACATAGATCACAGAGAATTTTTAGAGCAGTGAAAATACTTTGTATGGCTTTATAATGGTGGGTAAATGTCATTATACATTTGTCCAAACCCATAAAAATTACAACACTGGGAGTGAACTTAAGGAGTCTGAGTGATAACCTGTCAATGTAGTTCCATTAAGTGTAACAAATGTCCAATTCTGGTGAGGGGATGTTTGATAATGAAGGAGGCTGCCCACAAGTGGGGTCAGGGAGTATATGAGAAATCTCTGCACCTTCTGTTCAATTTTTCTGTGAACTTAACAACTGCTCTAAAAAAATAAACTTAAAAAAAAATACTAATAGCCTAGAGAGGAGAATACATGCCAAAATCTATAATGTAAAACTATAGGTTTTACTAGAGGAATACATGAAATAGTCTGAGAACACACACATAAGGAGTCTCTACAATTTCTCAGAGAAGTGGGGGTGCAGGCAAGTGATAGAGAAGAGAAGAAAACGAGTGAAAATCTGGGTAGTATTTTGTCAGGAAGACTCCCAAGGCAGGATACCTCAGGCAAGCAGATGCAATGTGAAAGTACCAAGTCCTGAGAGATCACTGGGAGGTCGGGGGCTACCAGCACATCAGTAATTCTAGGGCTTGAACTAGCAAAGCGTAGGTAAGCAAGAAATAAGGTTGGAAACTTAAGGCTGCAAGCAATAAGGAGTCTGAAATTTGTTTTCAGAATAAACGTGCAGTTCCAGGGAAATGAGGGAGGCAATATTTGGTTTGTTAAAGCCAGATCTTTGACATTCATTTGAAGCCTTGATGGATTGAGAGGGAAGCCGATTACAGTCTGGGGCAGGAAGTATCAGAAATAGGTTGCAGTGGAGTCATTTATACAAAAAGGATTTGATTCTAAATTTACAACCTAAGGTACAGATAACATATAATCAATATTTCCCAGAAAAAAAGAGTTAGAAGTATGACACATTAAAAACCAACATATTATCTCTCTATAAATACAAAATAAAAGCTTCTGCTAATTGGGATTTTATTTATGTTACTCACTACCGTATTTCTAGAGCCTATAATGGTGCCTGGCACTATGACATACTTAGTAAACATTGGTTGAATATGTGAAAGAATTTCAGTAACATGGAAGTGGAGGATATGACATGGAAAATCTTATATATGTGCCTTCAGGAAAATGAAACTTAAGGAACGAAGAGACTGATTTTCTACAAATGCTTGATTTTCAGAAATCTGTCAATGTTAGAGTTTTCTTAAATGATAGGGAGTTTGTCTGGGGTTACCTCATAACAAGCTTGGGAAATTTTTGCTTACAGTTTCCAGGGACACAAGGAGGAAATGACCAAAAAAAAAGGTTGATTTCACAAACTAAGCTGAACTAAGCTTTATTTGTACAACTGGACTGCTTTTGTCTGCTTGGGAATGGTCAAACCTGGCCTCTGTTTGGTTTTGGTTTTAACAGACTCCAACTGAACTGTCCCCTCCTCATACTCCTTGCCCATAAATACAGCTTACTCCAAACACTCAACAGACTCACTGGTAGCTTGCTACACTTTGTGCATCCCCACACCTCATTCCTCTGTTATTCTATTTAAAAAAAAAAAAAAAAAGGTTTTATTTATTTATTTATTCATGAGAGACACACATAGAGACACAGAGACACAGGCAGAGGGAGAATCAAGCTCCCTATGGGGAGCCCATTGCAGGACCCGATCCCAGGACCCAGGGATCACACCCTGAGCTAAAGGCAGATGCTTAACTGCTGAGTCACTCAGACATCCTCCCTCTGTTATTCCTGAATAAATTCATCTTTTTTGACAATTTTGAGCTTCCCTTAGTTATCTTTTTTTTTTTAAACGTTTATAGCTAGTTAAGTTAGTTAACAATAGCCAAGTTGTCCTCTTGTGCTGGTAAAGAGAGGGGTTTTGTTTGTGTATTTGTTTGTTTGTTGAGTAGAGCCCATGTAAGTAGCTAGTTTACTGTTAGGATCCATACTGTATGAAAAACACATATTGGGACAGCCTAGGTGGCTCAGCGGTTTAGTGCCATCTTCAGCCCAGAGCCTGATCCTGGAGACCTGGGATCAGGTCCCACTTCGGTCTCCCTGCATGGAGCCTGCTTCTCCCTCTGCCTTTGTCTCTGCCTCTCTCTGTGTGTGTCTCTCTGTCTCTCTGTCTCTCTCTCTCTCTCTCTCTGTGTCTCTCATGAATAAATAAATAAAATCTTTAAAACACACACACACATATATTGTCCTAACTTAAGAAGATGGTCAGTGAAAAACATTGACACAGTGGCAGGTATCTAGCACCTAATACTGAAAGAAAACCAAATTCCAAGTCTTGTTTCCAGTTGGCCTCTGAATGCAAAGGAGGGAGGAATGATGTGTTTCACTCCTTCGTCTCCACCCCGCCCCCCCCCCATCATGGCTCCTTCTACATCTGAAGTTTAAGACACTTAATGTTCGTCTTTTATGAATCCATTGTTTTGGAACAGTTTTATAGATAGGATCATGAAGACTTCCACATGAACTGCAACAGAGGTATAGAGAAGAGAATATTTACGGGGAATACTTTAGAGACTCAATAGACAAGATGCCACAGTCATCGATTTGTACGAAGGATTATAAGAGTAGAGCTAGTCATAGACCTTTGTGGAGTGGAAACATTCTTAGTCAAAGCTTCAATTCATAAAGACAGAAACATACAAAGAGAAGTTCTTTCCTTGCTGCAAAGGATTGTAATTTTAGCCTGAACCTAAAAAGATCTTAAGGTGAATATCTTATTTTAAAATAAAATTTCTGAACAGAATTTATTTTAAACTCAGGGGAGAGATCTGACCTGGCGATAAAAGTGGGACACTCATTAGGGTGTCTGTGTATTTGAAGTTATATATCTGGGTATGGTGTCTCAGCGAGATGGTAGTATGAGAATAGAATTCTAAAGACAGAACCCTGTGGAGCAACAACAAGACAGGATAGCAAAAAAAAAAAAAAAAAAAAAGAAACATAACAAACAGTGGTCAAAAAGTCATGGGCATCTAGAGGAGGAACAAGATAATAGTTTTATAGGAGAAGAAAGCTTTAAAAAACAGAAGTTGGTCAACAGTAGTATGGAATATGGAGAAGTGTGGTAAGAAAGAATTCAAAGAATTATATGCTCTGGCACCATGAGATTCTTGGTAACCTTGGTGAGAAATTTCCAACTAATATAAATACAAAGCTATCCAATATTTTCCTTTCTCATCAGGACAAATTCCTGAACCCTTCCAAAGCTCCAAGGACCTAGAACAGACCTTCCCAATGTGGTACCAGGAATTGGTGTCACAAATATTCAGGTACTGACCCTTCCCTCCTGGTTTTCAGGAATCAGCATGGATCCTGGGCCAGCTGGGGTATAGGCCCCCATCCTGTTATTCTAGTGTGCCACAATCTCCACGTGGGAATTAATGTGGTCTAAAACATCTGCAAACGCATCCTCTAACATTTTCCCTGATCCTGGGCCTTGCAAGCCCTGCTGGTCACCCTACTATTCCTTGAACAGAAAAAAAAAAAAAAAAAAGATGTAGGACTCTTTTTTTTTTTTTTTTTTTAGATATAGGACTCTTCACACTCCCTCTCTTCCCTGCCTCCATGCATAAATGCAGCTCTCGTTTCTTTAGATTCCTTATAAAATGTCATCTCCTTATGAAATCTTCCCTTAACAACCCTGACTAAAATAGACCCCTTACTCTGTATTAATAATTATTTTTCCTTATAGCTCTTACTACTACCCAATATAGTTTAATTTGTTAGTTTATTGCATATCTCCCTTCCAGTGCTTTTTTTATGCTATGAGAGTAATGCCTTATACTGTTTACTATTCTTCCCGAGCAACTAAAACAATGTCTGGCAGATAGTAAGTAAGTACTAAACATTTGTGGACTAAATGCAGGAATCAAAGAGTGTGGACTTCAGACCATAGTGATTAATCAGCAAAAACCACAACTGAATGTTCAGGGTTGAAAAAAAAAGGAAACAAAACAGATAATTCTGTATTAGACTTGATCTACGATATTAATATTTTAGCATAGTAGCGTCTTATTAATCATGTCGTGTGTGTGACTGTATGTTTCTATGTGCACTTCTGTGTCTTACACAGTCTCTCTGTCAAATTGGTAATTATTTAGTTTACAGTAAAAAGAAAAGATATGCTTGCATGAACCAGAGTGGTAAATTCACTGTTCAATTATATGGTTTACATAAGTGGTTACCAAGAGGAGCTGATCATTCAGAAGCATCTGGGGAGTTTTAAATATACGGGCTCTGAACCACAGTCCTAGGCATTCTGATTGAAATATATATCCCAGAGGATTAATATCTGAAGATCTGCAGTTAAAACTTCCCTAGGTATATCAGTGATCCCTTAGGTTTGAATCCCACTGCTGTAGATAATCACTATTTTAGGGTCTAACATTTGGGGGTTGGGGGGTGAGATATAGCAGGTGAAGTTTGGAAATAATTTTAAGACTTTAAAGAAACCGTACAATCTAGGTAGCATTCAGAAATAAAGACAACTAGCCAGGAAGCAAAAATATATGGAAAAGTGGCTTCTATTTCTTTTTTTCTTTTTTTCTTTTAGATTTTATTTATTTATTCATGAGAGACACATAGAGAGAGGCAGAGACATGCTCAGAGGGAGAAGCAGGCTCCCTGTGGGGAGCCCGATGCAGGACTCCATCCCATGATCACAACCTGAGCCAAAGGAAATGCTCGACTGCTGAGCCACACAGGCATCCCCTTCTATTTCTTTAAAAAGATAAACCAGCATGAGCTACAGTCCTTTTACACCAAAGTCAACCTAAAGAAAAGACATAACAAGGGAAAAACATGAATTCTGAAAGTAAAGAGAAAGGTGACTTCACATTGGTACATGAGGTCCTATTGCCTTGGAGTGAGGATGGGGAGGGGATGACTGCTGTGTGGGCAGCCTGTGCTCTAGGAACGTTCTGCTCTTGCCTCTTCTTCATGTGGAAGAGATGTATGGTGGCAGTTCAGGCCATGGTGCTCATGATTCACAACGGGGGTGTAATCAACTCAAGTTGGGGCCAGGAGTTGAAGAAAACCAGGGAGAAAATGTTCTTGAACAGGTGTTTCTCTACCTTTTCTAGGACAGCACTTCTCCCAGAGAGTTAGAAGGTGAACCTCAGGACCAGAGGAAGTAAATGAGATGACTGCAAAAGGGAGAGGTTAGTAATTTTTTCTGTGCCTGAACAATTATTTTGGGGGTTTCCTTTCCATGTTTCTTCTTAAACACACCTGTATCTTTAAGCTTAACATAAATGGTAGCCCTAGCATCAAATCTTCCCAGATACATTTTTAGAAAAGACAGATGCCATACCTAAGAGAGCAAAAGCTTATGAGCTATCAGGGGACCCCTGCCTGAAAAAGACAAATCCTCAAAAGATAGAAAATGAATCAGAACAAGGTGTATCATCAAAAGCAGGATTATTAACACATGTGCCCCAGAAATTTAAAATAAGGAAGAAAACTATATTTGGAAAGCAAGTAAAAATATGAGCAATATGAGAAAAAACAAGGAAAGCATAAAGGTGACTTAAGGAAATATTTCTTTTACTATTTAATTAGTTAATTAATTAACATTAGTTAATCAACTTTAGAGAGCTCACAGGTGCTGGGGCGGGGTCAGAGGGAGAGAGAATTTCAAAGACTCCCTGTTGAATGTGAAGCCTGAGCCGCACATTCTCAGGGCTCTAAGATCTGACCTGAGCTGAAATGAAGGGTTGGCCACTCAACCGGCTGAGCTGAGCCACCCAGGCACATCATGACCTGAGGAACTATTAACAAGCAAATCTAATCGTTGATGTGAAGACAAAAAGATGAGGAAAATAGTGGCCTTAACTCTGAAAAAAGAAAAAAAAAAGAAAGAAAAAGGAAAAGAAAAGAAAAGAAAAATGGAAAATGGAAAAAGATACTATAAAATAAATGCAATCGGAGTAGAAGTTTTGAAGGAAAAATATCACCAATGTAGACAAGGTTGTCCTAGAAGAAATGTGGTGATGAACTGTCCAGAATTGGAGAAAGTTTCCGTTTAAAAGGCTCTTAAAGTGCCTAAGGAAAGAGAAGGAAATTACACAAACAGAATTTTAGATGACTATAAGAACATGGCCTCATTGTTAAAGCTTCCGGGAAAAATAATAAACCACCTAAAAAATTACACAATTCTAATCAGTATCAGACTACACAATAGCAGCAAAAAGTATAAGAAGTCAAAAGTAAAACAAAACACCCTAACATGTTTTTTTTTCAGAAGCATCAGAAAAAAATACAGAAGCTTAATAAACAGCATGAACAGTTCACACAAATGCCCTTTAACATGATTTCACACATAATAACAAAAATCCAAAATAAAACTACATTAAGATAACATTTTTCACCTAGTAGATTATAAAAATATTTAAGATTTCACACCAAACTGAGGTGGTGAGGCTGTGAGGAATGAGCTTCCTTATGCATCAATTATAGGAATGCAAAATGGACACCATCTGACGAAGCGACATAGGCATTTAGCTTCAGATCCAGATATCCCACTCCTAGACTTAGTCTAAAAATATCTTCTGAAATTTTTGAAAGAAATAAAAAATGTATTTTTTGTGGCAGAAATTTGTAATGGCAATATATTGGAAACTACCTAGATACCCGTGCATGCAAGATGCTTGGTTCACATCCACACAGTGGGGGTTCTGTGCAGCAGTGAAAAGGAATAGGAAAGATTTATATCCACATTGTCAGCTCACATGGAGTGAAAATCAACAAATTATAGAATACTATAAAGCAATTAAACATTTAGATGCATTTGTTGGCTTTTGCAAAAAAAAAAAAAAAGAAATAGCATAAATTAGAAACTAATAAAAAATTCTACTAAGAAGGTGGGTGAAGACTGAAAAAAAATTAGGTAGGAGAAAATTTTGCTTTAACATGTTAATGCTGTTCCTCTTCAAAAAATACATATTCTAAAGTGTAAGATAAATATTAAATGAGAGTAAAAACTTTGCAACGAACCTTTAAAACAGAAAAAAACCCTCTATATCAAATTAATAACATAATTACACAAAGAAATTAAAGAATTAATTTAAGTAACTTTACAATACAACTGTCAATGGGATATTTATTCTAAGAATAAAAATAATTGCAAAAATATCTTGAAATTTATGTTATATACTTATTGTGAGTAGTGGTATTGGTATAGAAATTAAACAATATTCACCTTTGTTGAAGGAGAGATTCAATGAGTAAATGCATTGCCATTATTAGGAACTATGATTATCATTATAGGAATTTGGTAAATAGAGTAGGAATAAAATATGAGTCCCTAAATAAAGGTATTTGTATTTAGTAAATGATAAAGACATACTTTAAATTACTAATAAAGAGATGAATTATTCAATAAATGGAATTGGACATGAGGTCAGGTCTTTCCATAAAGTGTTGGATCACTAATTTAGTCTTTACACTAAAATGAATTCCATATTTATTAGCATATGAATATAAATACTAAGTAAAATATTTGGGTCTATCTTTAATCAATGTTTAAAAGTAAATTTTTAGTAAGAAAGAAAACCAAAGGGATCCCTGGGTGGCTCAGCGGTTTAGCGCCTGCCTTCAGCCCAGGTGTGATCCTGGAGTTCCAGAATCGAGCCCCACATTGGGCTTCCTATATGGAGCCTGCTTCTCCCTCTGCCTGTGTCTCTGCCTCTCTGTCTGTTTCTCTCATGAATAAATAAATAATCTCTTGAAAAAACATATGATTAAGTAAAATAAGAACATTTTTGAAAATCTTACATGACAGGGATATAAAATAATATGTATGTATTTATATGAAGAACATTTGTAACATATATGAAGGATATTAGTCTAAGTTCCTTAGTTTTACTAAAGAACTCATAAATAATTGTATAAATATGAAACATACAAAAGGAAAAATGGACAAATGAAGCAAATATGGAGGGATTAAAAATAAACAGCCAGTTAAATTTTAAAATGTTCACTTATTCCTAATTAAAGATAGGCCAATCAAATAATAGTGATATAACATTTTTCCTGTATTAGATTGGCAACACATCAGGAAGTCAGATACTATCCTATCTTGACAATTGAGTGAGGGATTTGTAATTTTCATGTACTGTTGTTCAGGGCTAATATTCAGGTGGAAATCACCAGTGTGGCCATATGTTCTAATTGGTGAGAGCATCTGTTCTAATTGGTCAGTGCCTGTATTCTGGTAATTGTAAAATACTTTTACTATCTCCCTTGTGTGAATAGGAGTATAAATTGGCATACCCTTTTTTCAGCACACTTGGTATTATGTATCCAGATTTAAACACACACACACACGCACACACACACACACACTTTGATCCAATAATTCTGCTGATAGGAATTTATTCCCTCTCTAACATGCAAAAATTATTTACACCTTAAACTTACAATAGCATTTTTCATGATAGGATAATTTTGTTAAACAATTTTAACTTCTCTTCTTAGAGAATCTCATTCCTTATCTTTCCTTCTACATAAGAGGGAACTTTGCCAGCTAACACTCTTGGACGTCATGAGGCTGGTCAGATACTCCTCTTTCATCTGATTGGTGGCTTTGGGATGAAGAAATTGGCAAGATTTGTCAATTTTATCAATTCACCATTCTCTTTGGGATCACCGCTAAGAGAAACAGAACCAAAGAAAACACTTTCAACTACTCTCTAACATGCTACCAGATTGACCATTAAAGGCTCTGGCCCTATGGAACTTGTACTTGGTCAGTTGAATCTTATTCTGATACCAAGTATTTAAAATGTGAGCATATTCTATGTATAAGCCAAATTCTTGAGTACCACCTTTCATCAATATGAGTTATATCCTTATTCTTCATCGACTTACTCATTTACTCCTACCAATCAATTTTGAAATAAGATAAAGAAAGAGGGTTATGTTTATTGTGTCTCCAACAAATTCCATCACATCCAACAGAATACCGTAACCCAATGTCCTCATCTGTAGATGTGGATAGTAATAGTGTCTATCTCATAGTAGGTGCAAAACTCATACTATACACTTGAGATTCAGTTAGCTCCACTTGCCTCTTTGCTTCAGCTACTATTTTTAAATAATAGACCAGCTACTAAGGATGTTATCCCATCTTCCAAGGACCAGTCTGACCAGGACAATCCCAGTTTATGCCTGGGTAATTAGTATAATTATTGTTCCTATAAAGTTAATAGTAACCCCTTTCAATCTCAGAAGTGCCTACATCTGGAAGATTGATTTACAGTTTCCTATTTAAAACTGCTGGCTGTTTTAGTCTCTTCCATGGGATAAAGGCTGAACTCTGGCTCAGCCTCTTTTGTGTTCACTTTGGTTGGACCCAGGACTGAACTAACATTTAAGTCCTTGAAGATCAAATATGATCACCACACAGCCTCTCTTTTTTCCCCAGAATCTGTCCAGAGGAGTCTTATAGCTCAAATAGAAGAGAAGGAAAGTTAATGCATGGTGGAGTGAACTTTTTCAGTGAAAGAAAGGGACCAGGGTGAATCCAGAAATGAAAGCCATGCACGTCTTCTCCTTTATAGCTGATTGGAAGGTCAGTTGTTCCATAACGCCTCTCTACGTATCCAAGCACCTTGCAATATTTTGAGAGGCTATAACTCTTGGATTTACTTTTCCTCTCTCCCTGACATACTCTCCTTTCTCTCTCCTTTCTTGACCTGGGATTGTATTCAAAGACATCCAACATGGATTTTTCTCTTGCTCTGTTTTCTAGAGAATCCAGAGTAAGACACTTCCAGGACTGGTCCTCATAATGAGCTTTTGGATTCGATATCTCACCTATCTGGAGACAATGAGAACTTCTTTGCCTTTTTTAAAGTAGGGCAGTTATAGTATGCTATAAAATAACCCATTAAAGAAGCTTTGAACTTTTTGAATTGGTATGGGGTACAGAGAGAAGTTGAGGCATTAGATCCAGTGGCTATTGCACTCATTGGCTTAAGGGCTATAATACTTAGAAGGATGTGGTGCTGGTGACTGTTTTTTTTATGACATTGTAGGTCTTGCAAAAACAATATATATATGCCTCAGGCACCTAATTTCCAATTTAAGACAAGTCCTAAATGTTAGAAAGCTTTAAAGCAGCCTCAAAGAAGTCAATCATATTTCAAAAATACAAGGAATTTTGTGTTGAAATCAAGACTGAATGTGGCAGAGCAACTCAGATAAAGTATAATATCCTATGTCAAATTTAGGGCTGTCATGGAAAAACAGTGGGATCCAATAGCTGAGTTCTGGTGGCTGAGCTTGTGAATCTTTGACTACCCAAGTTCCCTAAAACTCTGTGGCTGGCAGAAGGATCGCCAACCTGCTGGCAAAAACAAAATAGCTTTCCTGTCTGAAGACCCGGCAGTAATCATAGCTGGGACATTTGCTTCTTAAGATGATAATTTTTCACTTCAATATCCATGTTCACTGCCCCATTTGCCTTAAGAAAAATGATAGTTCTCAGCACTGCCAGAACTTGGGGGTATGGACTCTGCTCTGGAAAGTATTTGTTCAAAATCCAAAATAAGTGAAGGAAGTGGGGAAACATTTTGGGAAATAGTAGTTGATGGAGACAAAATATAAGGCAGATTAGGGGAAAATGCCTTGGTAGTAGGGCACTAACTTATGACAGGGTCATCAGCATTCTGGGAGAGATTGAAATGAGCCACGGGTCATGTTTTGTTGCAGAGGTTTCTTGAGGTCAGGGAAGAAAAGAAAAATAGCCTCCATTATGTGCGGTGGGAAGGTGAGAACTTCTGTGAAAACAACTCACCAGAGTAAGGCAGGGATCCGAAGACAGAGAGGTAACAAGCCCAGAATGGTAACCATCACCTGAGCGTTCTCCAGGGGTGTTCATTGGACATTCTCTTCACTGAGGCACTGTAGACTGCTCTGGACCTAGGGGAACTATTATTAGCAAACAATAACTCTAAGGTTGAATTGAATTCAGATTCCAAATTTTTCAAATAAAAAGCCTGGCATTGATGTCTGCTGCAGTAGTGTTAAGTTTTCGTGTAGTAAAAATTCAGAATGGGGACTAGACCAGGTGACCTCAGACATGTTCCCTAGAAGGTGATATTTGGATGAATGCAGAAACTGATAATGAAAGAAAAACACAAGACCAATCAAAGAAAAGCTGAACAATTTAAGAATAATTACCAGGTCACACATATGGCGTCACTTATACTAGTAGAGAAATATCCCAACACAAAATTATCTTTACAGTCTTCACTAGAGGCCTGAACAACTTTTTTACTAAAATGTAAAATATAATTATTTCACTTTTTGTTTTTGTTTTTGTACATAATACCATTTTCAATGTTTCTTTGAGAATATAAAAAAATACTAAAGAAAAATAAAAATCATTCCCCATCCCACCATATCTCATAATTGCTTTTATCATAAGAGCATTTAGTCTTTTATTCAATTAATTCTTGTTATTATATGGCATCTTCAATTATACATTCTTCTTTTTTTTTCCATTGGTGAGTGTATGGCTAATAAGTTCTGAAGGAGAAAGGCCCACCTGCTGCTGTGATTTGCATGTTGCCAATGACCTGCTCCCTTATTCCAGTGATATGTGTGTGCTGGGGCGGGGCGGTGGGGGGAAGCTCCAGATGCCCCTCCGTTAACCCCGGTGCATCCTGGACCAGGTACACTAGTCACCGCATGGTGAGGTGGTTAAGCAGGTGACTCTAAAGATCCCGGTTGTGTGTGACAATATATCACCTCCGAAGTTCATGGGTTCCAGTTCTTATGTGTCCAGTGTGACCTGGCCACCTCAATTTCAGATCCAGTTTTTCTTACTAACTGTAGATCCTTATGACAAGAGTGACTCGAAACTTACCACCAGATGCAGAGCAACAGCCTTCTGTATATTGTTCACTAGCTACCATGACTGGTCAAGGTCAAATCTGAATAAGAAATCTCTAATGTCCTGTCACTCATAGGAGTTTTGCTCCCTCTGATCAAGCCAAAATTTTCTGTCTCCAGGAAAATAAATCTTAGTTTGTAATATGGATTATTTTTATAGGATTAGTTTCTTGTAATAAAATGAGAGGGTCAAAGTTATGAAAACCTAATGTTAAACAGGTCATAATTTGCCAACAATGTAAAATGTGAGTACCTAGTGTTTGAAAATTTCCAACTCCTGGATTAATTAGACCGCAATGTAAACTTGATGGAATATTATAGTTTTATTTTGCTTCTGGAAAATGTTTTACTTTACAATAAAAAATCACTTTAAAATAATTTAATTTAAAGGATGTAATAATGATGAAGCTTCTTAAAACATATCTCTATGTTTTACTATGGGTTACTTTTTTAAGTTCTTTACCCTAGAAAGTTTTAAATCTTCTAAAACACTGTTGTACAGAGGCAGTATTGACATATAGATAAAACGTTAAATCTCTAACTTTGTTATATATAATATCTTATATATAATAAATTAGATATTGCAAATTGATTAGCATATAATGGATTACTTAAAGGTTATATCAAACGTACAAAATCATATATTACAATTGACTTCAGATAGATCAAGAAGTTGAAGAAAATACAAGCAAACACTTTCAGCTTATATTCATATTTTGCTTTTAATAAAGAAATTATTTTAATGTTTTCCATTGTATATATTTTTCACCAGCGGCCTTTATATTGGGGACAATTATTGCCTACTTTATTGTCTCACATGCTTTTTAGAAGCCCAGTTTTGTTTTATTTTGAGGGCAATTACTTTCTTCCTTTATTGTTTCATATGCTTTTTAGAAGCCCAGTTTTGTTGCATAGCTGTTTTGTTATATTTGTGCTTGAAATACCTGAGAATTTCCCTAGTTTATAGTTCCTCAATTAGCTGTGTGTGTCAAAGGATTTTGGTCTCCTCACCATGATATTTCATTTTAAAACTTTTCAGCTAGAATGATGATTAACATCCAAACAATTTTAGCCACATTTATAAATGTTAGAAAGCAAACATTTGTTAAATTTCATGTTTCTTAAATGGAAGTTCATGGATATACACAAATACACACATATGCATATATACATAGACATACAAATACAGATATACATGTATACACACCATATTCATGAAGTTGGCTTAAGAATATTTTTATATTGCTTTTTCATTTTACAATATTCAACTCTTTTCCTAGAAATTCATGTAATGCTACAATCTTCCCAGTACATTGATTCCAGCTCTATTCCTATCCTTCACTTGCTACTGAGTCCACATCTAAGAATCTAAGGATATATCTTTACATGTCAATCTATATACAATTTTAGGCATTTTTAAAAACATCTTGATTATATGTGAAATGATTAAGGGAAAAAATGAGAAAAGACACTGACAGACAGTTATATTTTGACTAAAGGAATCCCAAAATATTAAGTTCATTCTATTCCATGGAGATATAAATCATTTCCTTATATAACTTTGTGATGGCTTTCTAAACTCAAAATTAATACTGACAACAAAATATTTGAAATTTTCCAAAAGTGTTCCCAATGAAACATTCATTCCCAGAAGATAATAATGATATTGATAATAAATTCTGTAAAATTAACTATTAAACTGACCCTTGCTAAATTTTTGGATAAGATACATATAAATTCAGGTGCATTTTTCAAATATTCTGTAGAAAATCATTGGGTTTTTCAAATAGGGTTTTTGAGGGGCAGGGGAAAAGGGAAATTTGATTTTTTTTTTCTTAAACTGAAGGTTTTTAATAGAAGTATGTAGTGGAATAATCTAATTTGTTCTTGAACATCAAGTCATCTTTAGAAATGTTTCATGGCATAAAGAATAAAGTGTTTGTGTTCTTTCTTCCCAACAAAAGATTGATTTTTATTATTAATGAATAAAACATTAAATTTACAGCAGTTGTGAATTATATAAAATGACAAATGTTATGAGTTTGAACACAACAAGACACTTTAATAGGATCTTTCTCGTCATGATATCATATGAAAGACACTAGGAAATTCCCATAGGATCACTAGATATACAGAACTTATATGTATTTGCCTAATAGGACTCTCAGGAATTTTGCTCCATGAATTTTCCCCTGCTAAAAATGACATTTTCAATATTAATTTTTCCTTCTCTACTTCTTTTTATAAACTATAAGCATATCTCTCTCCTTTTTTTTTTTTTGCAGAAGACATTTGTAAAGAGCTGCCAAAACCTTTTCCTTGCCAGAATTAATTCGAAAAATGACATTTATATCAGTAAGAAAATTGTTTTGAGGATACATATGTCAATTAACATCACTATTGCCAAAAAAAGTATTAATCTATATTCACAAAATTAGCACAATTTTTTTTTTTTTTTTTTTTTAAAGATTTTATTTATTTATTTTTTTAAATTTTTTTTCAATTTTTATTTATTTATGATAGTCACAGAGAGAGAGGCAGAGACACAGGCGGAGGGAGAAGCAGGCCCCATGCACCGGGAGCCCGACGTGGGACTCGATCCCGGGTCTCCAGGATCGCGCCCTGGGCCAAAGGCAGGCGCCAAACCGCTGCGCCACCCAGGGATCCCCAAATTAGCACAATTTTAAAGTAGTATATAATTTAAGGTTAACATACAGATACCCAAGTCTGGTGAGGTCAATTAACATTGACCAGGAATGTTTTTCACTGAAGCAAATATTTTGTAGAAGTGTGGGTTGTCAAAAGTATCTATTCAGATATTTCCATTACTTTTCTTATTCTGGGCAATCTTTTAAAGTAAGTCATATGTCTGTCATTTCACTGTGACAGAACTCCAAGAGAGAGCAGCATTGGATGCTGGAAGGGTCTATATGGAAACTACATTTGATTAGTCCTCAAAATTCAAATAAAATAAATTGTTTAAAAATTCCATAATATATGTCCATGATAATCTTTATTTTTCAAAATATATTTACCTAATATCCACCATTTTCAGGTTTGATTAATTATAAAGATTGTGTATTATATTAATAGTGGGAAAACCAATTGTAAATTGCATTTGATAGTGCTCTAGTTTTCGGTTATTTTTACATTAAATGTTAAGAATACATTTTTTGTGTGTGTGTGTGTAGAGAAGAAAAAGCGTTCTTTATTATGTAAATGTTCAGGAGGCAATAGGTTTAAGCCATTGTATCAAAAGCTTGAGTAGGCCTGACAATTCAGCAAGAAATAACTGGGATGTGTCTAAACTATATGCTGACTATGTGCAATGTAATAACTGAGAGACATTAAATCTGATATGATGTTTCCCAAGTTTAAAATAGAAAAAAGAAGGTGAGTTTAATTCTATCCCTTTTTAAAATAGCAGTTCCATAGTGGCATTGAACTCGCTAAACTAAATATTTTGGAAATGTGGATGCATCAGTTTTGAGTGGCATGGTAGTTAAATAATTAAATAAATAAATAAATAAATAAATAATATATATATATATATATATATATATAATGTATATAAACATTGCTCAAGTCCAATCTGCATTTTTATTTAAATTTGAACTATGTTTGTATCTTGCTTCATAAAAGCATAAACTTGACTTATTTATAAAGAAGAATGACATTTAAACTCACCATTTATATATATGCCAAAGAGTAAAAGTCAGATTAAAGGTATTTTAAATTAAAGTTTTTAAAACTACTCATATTTTCTGAATTTTAATACTTCTTGCATTATAGCACTTGCAAATACTAATTATCTTGTTTCAAGTTTGTGTTTAATAGAGTTTTGTTTTTGTGTTCAAACATACTCACTGTAGTCATACTACATTTGTACTCTGGAGTACTAGCTAAATTCTCTTTAGCTAGTGCAAAATATGTGATTTTGCAACATTTTTGTTTATGGTAACTGACTATTCCCCAGATTCATCTGAGGAGATAAACAAAAATTTTATAATAGAAAGGGGTCTTAGAACCCAATGATTACTCAGAATAAATAAAACAACATTAAAAAGTACAAAACACTTGGAAGTGAATTTAGGAGTAGATCTTAGTGATTTTGAATTAGAAAATGACTTTCTCTTCATGAGTTTGGGTTAAACAATGATTTTTTTTTTTAGATACTGAATGGAATGTTCATAGTAACATTGTTCATCAGAGTCCCAAAGTCACATAACATAAATGTATATTGCCTGTTATACATCCATACAATGGAAAATTATTAACAATAAAAATGATATATGAAAAACTGATATATGAAAGAACTTCAGAAAACATTATGCTAATTAAAAGAAGCCTGCCACAAAACACTACATATTGTATTATTGTGTCAAATTGAAATGTCCAGAATAGACAAATCTGTAGGAAAATAAAGTATATTAGTGGTTTCCTATGGCTGGCATTAAAGGGATGGGGAGTAACTAATGTTGTGTCTAGGGTTTCTTTCTAGGGCAATGAAAAAGCTTTAAAGTTAGACTGTGCTGATGATTGCACACTGTAAATATACCAGAACCACTGAATTGTATACCGTAAATGTGTGAATTTTGTAGCATATGAATTATATTTTCACAAAACTTTTTAAAAAGGGGGTATAAAAGAAAAGAAGCTGCAAAATCTGGCAGGGGAAAATTTTGAGAAATTAGTTCAAAATGAAAGGAAATACAGCATTCTGGATAACAGCTTAATTTATATGAATCAATTCCACTATTATTCATTATTTTCAATTTTTGGTTATTACTGATCCTGCTTCCATAAATAATTTTACACATGTCTTTTGGTTAACATATATACATACTCTGTTAGGATAAAACTAGAAATGGAAATACTGAGTTATAGATACACATATGTTCAGCTTTAGAAGCTACTGCCAAACAAATTTTTCCAAGTGATTATACATATGTGTTCTAGCAGCAGTTTGTGAAAGTTCTGGTTGCACAATATTTTGTGTTTTGTCTTTTTCATTTCAGTCATCCTGGTAAGAGTATAGTTGTGCCATTTTGTGGTTTTAAATATTATTTCATGGTAGTTAAAAAAATATATATTAATGATTATTTCACTTATTTTTGCTGAATAAAAAACTACCAGGAACTTATATCTTAAAACAATACTATGTTGGGTATTTCTGATCCATATGGATTTAGCTGGGATTAGCCCCTCAGCTGGACTAGATTGGAAGATCCAAAAGCCTTCACTCCCTTGTCTGTGCCAGGAATTGTGATGCATCTGAGATTTTTAGCTTATTTACAAGCTAGCATACTAGACTGTTATTATTTCACTGATAACAAAAATATACAAGATACTTGGATCAGAGACAAAGAATTTTGTCATACACAGCAAAAGCAGTAACCAGAAAGTTGGCATAATGCTCCTGCTCATAGGTGCAATACAGATGGGGCTAGGTGAATACTAACAGAAATAGTGAGTTTAGGGACAGAAGAGGAGCACTGAGTTTGGGGAACATACTGCTTTTATTGTGAATGGAAGTAAGTCAGTTCAAAGGGAGGTACGTCATCTCTCAAAGCTGTTCCATGCAGTCATAACCCTGAGAAATGGTCAGGGAGGTAGGCAGTAAGAGCCTTGAATTCTTTGCATGCATAGCAAGAATTTGGATGGACACTTGGGGTCCACAACACATTGACTCTTCATTTGTGGAAGAGATGATCCTTTCCTGATTACATAGTCCTGTCACCCTTATCACGATCAGCTAACTGTGTGGGGCATATTTCTGACTTTTGGTCTCTCTATTTCATTTGTCTACATATTTGTTTTTATGCCAATACAATACTGATTTAATCACCACAGCTTTGTAAAATATTTTGAAATTAGGCGTCATGATGTCTCCAACTTTCTTTTTATTTCTCAAGATGGTTCTGAATATCTGAGGCCCTTTGTGGTTCCGTATGAATTCTAAAATTGCTTTTTAGATTTTTTTGTAAAAACTACCATTGTCGCTTACATTAGCATTGCTTTGAATCTGGAGATCGCTTTGGGTAGCACAGACATTTGAACAGAATTAAGTCTTCCAGTTCATGAACATGAGATATCTTTCCACTTGGAGCTTTTAAATTTTCTTTCATACAGTTTCTCACCCTCTTCGTTAAGTTTATTTGTACTTTATTCTTTTTGATGCAGTTGTAAATGGGAGTATTTTCTTAACCTCCTTTTTAGATAGTTCACTGTTATTGCATAGAAAAGAAGTGACTTTTTCTTATTCTATAATTTTCCTGAATTTGTTTATTAATTAGTTCTAAGAGGTTTTTATGGCTCCTGTAGTGTATTCAGCATTAATCATTATAAACAAATCATTTTGTTTCTTCCCTTTTTCATTTTTTATTTTTTAAATATTTTTTAAGTTTTTGTTTAAATTCCAGTTAGTTCATATACAATGTATTGCTAGTTTCAGGTGCACCATTTAGTGATCCAGCACTTCCATGCATCATCAAAGGATTAGTATTCGAGATACATAAAGAACTTTAAAAACTCCCTTTTGATTTGGATGCATTTTATTTCCTATCCAACCTAACTGCTCTGGCTAGCACTTCAGTATTTGCTATGTTGAATAGAAGTGGCAAAAGTGTATGTCCTTGCCTTGTTCTTGATTTTGAAGGAAAAGCTTTAAGTTTCTAATCATGGAATATCATGTTAGCTTTGGGCTTCTCATATTCCACCTTTGTCAGATTGACAACATTTCCTTCTACACCTAGTTTGTTGAAAGCATTTGTCATGAAAAATTGTTGAATTTGGTCAATGCTCCTTCTGCATTTTTTGATATACCATATGTTGTTTTTCTTTTATCTTAATATATTTTGATTTTTTAAAAAGATTTTATTTATTTATTCATGAGAGACAGAGAGAGAGCGAGGCAGAGACACAGGCAGAAGGAGAAGCAGCCTCCATGCAGGGAGCCCGACGTGGGACTAGATCCTGGGTCTCCAGGATCACGCCCTGAGCCAAAGGCGGTGCTAAACTGCTGAGCCACCTGGGCTGCCCTATATTTTGATTTTTATATCACTTTTACATTCACAGCAAAATTGAGTGGGAGGTACAGAGATTTCGCACAAAACCTCTCCCCCCACAGAGCCATAGACTTCTTTACTATTAACTTCCCCTACCAAAGTGATACATTTATTAAACTGATGAATCTACATTAATGTGTCATTTTATTACTCAAGGTCCAATGTTTACATCGGGGGACACTTTTGATGCGATATACCCTCAGGGTTTAGACAAACAGGTAATGATATATGCCCATCATTATACTATCATATGAACCAGTTTCACTAACCTAAAAATCCTCTGTGCTCCATCTATTCATCCCTCTTTCTTCCTTAACTTCTGGCATCTACAGATCTTTCTCAAATGCCCAAGTGCCTGGAAAACAAATGATACATGGGCTCTACACACACACACACACACACACACACACACACACACACACACACATTTTTTTAGAGAGACAGAGCGTGAGCAGAGATGGCCAGAGGGAATGAGAGAATCTTAAGCATGCTCCATGATCAGCAAAAAGCCTGACGCAGAGTTTGATCACTTGACCCTGAGATTACATGGCTGAAAATTAAGCAGAACAAAAATAACATAAAAACAGATGCTACAAATATTTTAAGTTAATTAAAATGAAAATATAACATCTGATTTTTTTTTTTGAGTAAACAAAATGGAGAGCCCATACATGAACGTCATCAGAGATTTCCCAAACAGAACAAAGTAGGAACAAGGAAACACCTCTTATGATGGAAATTTTTTAAAAAACCGTACTATGCTCCATTAGATTTTTCCATTTATAAAATAAACTATTATGTAAATAAAACCACAACCCAAATAGTGGAGAAGATATATAAATACTATTAATCAAAAAGAAATTGACAAACTGAATAGAAAAATATGGAAAAGATTTGCCACAAGAATAGCTAAAAGAAAAAGGACAGCAAGAGTACAGCTTTGGAGATTTTATGGAAACTACAGAATTAAACACCCTGATGATGAGAGCGTAAGTGGGTAAAAATAACTTTGTGAAAACTATTTGGCAATATCTACTATAATTAAATATTTGGATGGTCTGTCCTCCAGCAACTCCTCCCATGGATATGCACCCAAAATAGATGAGCACATATATTCACCAAAAAACACGTATAAGGTTATCCCCACCAACACTGTTTATAAGAACTCAAACTTTCTTAACACACTGGAGTAGAATAGGGGCAAATATGACAGTGTATTCATCCAGGGTGATCATACGCGACATTGAATAAGCAACATGAAGAGACTAAAGCAACACTCAGTAAAAGTGATAAATTCGATCATCTTAATTTTCAACAGAAGAGGCCATACAAAAAAGAGAATACGAATGATTCCATTTACATTTTCTAAAAAAAAAAAAAAAGCGCAAAGCTAAACTATGGTGTCAGAAGCCAAGATATTAGTTACTCTTTGTGAGATGTAACTACT
This sequence comes from Vulpes lagopus, assembly GCF_018345385.1. NCBI lineage: Eukaryota > Metazoa > Chordata > Mammalia > Carnivora > Canidae > Vulpes > Vulpes lagopus. The sequence continues at coordinate 8,243,711 of NC_054827.1, forward strand.
TTAGGATACACAGAAGACTTTCAGGACACTGGGGACATTCTATTTCTTGATCAGTTTCAGTTGCAGGGCTATGATTCAATTCTTTAAAATTCATCCAGCTATATGTCTGTTATTTACATACTTTTATTTACATGTATATCCTATAATAAAATGTACAATAAATATTGCTTTTGTTTAGGTAGTTGTTTTTATTCTAGATGATTTTAGTGATTTTTAAAGATCATTCAAATTCAAATCAACGTTTCAAAAGGTATAATTTCATACACGTTCAAGTTTATTTAATAGCGACAATGCCTAACTTCAGTGTTTGCTATAATTAAACAAGAAAAAATATATGTTTTTAGAAAGTGATATTACAGCTTGTGATAGCATAGACATTTCCGTAGTAAATTTTAGGGATTATAAATAAGCTTAGGTGTTAATGGGCCATTGGGGTGTAATAGTTATCATGTCCTAATATCACCCTTGAAGAGAATATCTGTGCCTTCAAGCACCCAGGAGTGTTGTTATCTGATAATTACACCTGCTGCTTTCCACCACAGATAGTATAAACATTTTGTACTTAAGTACAGCCATTATACTCGTTTTAAGTATATTGTTCTGACCACAAGAAAATACCAACTGTTATCATAGTTTGATAATTAAGATATAATGGTATTGCATCATTCAGTATAATATAAAAAACTCACTCAAAGTAAAAAATATTTGTTAAAAATATTAATAAAATATAAATCTACCTTTCATTATATAATACTAATTATAACAAAAAAGTAGCTGTTTTTGAAAATCAATTAATCATGGCAATCACTGATGTGCATTCTCCTATTTTACTATTAAAAAATAAACGTGATCCTCTCCTTAAATATTTGTGGGGATTCATCTCACTCTTGCTCTTCAAAAGAATAGTTATAAACTGAAAAAATAATGTAAAAAAGAGAGTCACCAGGCATACAGTGAGGAACTTAGAATAATAGAGCATTAAGGCAAACAGGAAAGTCAACAAAAAGAGGAAAAGATGGAATATAATTCTCAGTATACATATCAATTTACTAAAAACTCATTTATATAAAAAACATGGGGGCCAACTTACATGTGAAATCTGGCAACACTTGAATTCTGGGCTAAATTTTCATTGAATTACCAAAGGTTTTGATAGCTTTTGAACCAAGATATTTTATAAGGTGGGTCTTGGTTTTATTTTAACTTCAAAATTTAATCTGGAGCAAATTTATGTAGAATTTAGTCCTCTTTTGAATCTTTAGGTTACAATATTTTGAGTCGCTTACGACTGGACCATTCATTTATAAAGTCTGAGTGAAAAGTGTTAGTTTTGAGAAGTCTAAATCTACTTCTCTACAGATTTGCAAAGTTTGTAGTGAGCCTAGGTTTTAAAAGAACACTTACTTTGCATTATCATTCTTTTTAATGTGAGAGGGACATTTAAACAGTGGTTTATTTTCCTTCATTCTCCAGAAAGAGGTGAATGGACAGAGCTGTCGGGTACTGAGGCGTGAGTGAGCAAGGATAAAGCTGGGGCTGGCCACCCCCTGGGAGCCACCCCCTTGGGGTAACAGCCACCCCTTCAGAGCCCCCTCTACAGGCTAAAACAACAGGAAAGTCCTCACCACAGAGCTGACTCACAGGACACAGGGACTCTCAGAGCTGAGCCTGTACACAAAAGGTGCACCCTGACCTTAAATACCTTTAAGGTCACAACGGAAGCTCATCAAACACTCATAAATACACAATACATAAATAAACACAATTAGAACAGAAGGCATTATGGCTAGGCGCATGCGCAGAAGCCAAAATGTTATACAGCCACCAGCTGTCAACCAAAGATGTGAATCAAAGCCAAATTTACACATGCAGGAAGCAGGCTTGAAAGGACTCCCCTAGAGCTTATGGGCCATTGCCACTCCTGCTCTGACAGTTGCTTTCATTCTTGGAAGTGTAGACTCTCTCTCTCCATTCTGGTCTCGGGTCTCCAATTCTTTGTTGCATCTGGGATGAGAACCTAGTGACTTAACTAATTATTGTTTACTTTCAACTTTATCTCAAAATACGATGTTGAGTTTTTCCTCACTATGAGTGTGTGTGTGTGTGTGTGTGTGTGTGTGTGTCCACACATACATAACTTAGAGGAAACTTAGTAGCATGGTCTTCACCGTTCATACTAGTCTTTCCATGGTGCCCTAATGACCTTGCCTGCGTGCAAGGCTCAATGACAGTTGGTCTAAGTGCCCTGTGATTACAAAGGCAAGAACAGGGGAGGATTTATAAGGAGGTTGTTTGTTATTCATCTCCTTATGTACCATGGAGGCTGTCTCGGCACAATTCCTTAAAACTTCTGTGTTCTGGTGATCTCTGAGGCTTTCTGCCTTCTTGTTCTTAAGGTTCATAACTGCAGGCTTTCCAACGGTGACCCGCCCTTCTAGATTCCATCATTTGGATGCTTTTAATATAGTGTCATCCTATGAGATAAGACATTAAGAACAGACACCTATGCTATTCTTGCTTTCACTACCTATGTAAATAATAATACATTTTCCGAATTTAAAAAGAGTCTGTTGTTTCTTTACCAACTGATTATGTTAGCATCACTTGGGTCTGTCTGTCCAAGAATTAGCATATTCAAGGCTGTGTTTACACAATGCTGCGTCATAAAGTGGCTTTTCGTCACCAAAGTTTTGGTTAGCAGGCCATGAAATGTATACGTTTTTTATCAATACAGGAACGGAAAAACTATAGTTGAGAACGGAAGGTAAAACAATGAAAATTCAGGACCATATGATTTCTTCAGTATTGCCATGATTTTCCAAGAGTTATTAGGGAATTGCCATCGCTTTAGTTGACTTAAATTAGAATAAATATCCCCTCTCTGGATAGTTTAGAACACTTATGAAAGAAGAAACAAATTTGGTAGAGTTCCTGTATCAAATGTAATGAAAACTGTTTTATGTGCCATATAATAATGCTTCCAAATTGCTGAGCAAACTGAATGCCAAGTGACATTTCTCAGAATATTTCAAGTCAAATGTAATTAAAGTTAGGATATGTATCGAGAAAATCATTACTATTAATCTTCTTTTCATTATAGATGACATGACTATTTGCAAAATAAGAGAAAATGAAGCAAGAAAAAAGAACTTATAAGCTACTTAGTATGCAGAATCTCATTTAGAAGTTCATCATAACAGCATTAGGTGAGAGGTTAGTGCTGGAATGAGAACAATATAAATAAAATAATTGTGATTGTCACTTTCTTTTGAACAAAATACTTAAAATTTTGACAAGATATGAGCTTTACAGAGTTATGTTTAGAGGTTTGCCCCTATTTCCAAATCTGGATTATGTATTTCTAACTTAAGTTTGGCACATATGTTCATCAAGTCTTCAAAATTAAAGAAAAAAAAAGCATCATTACAGGTGTATATTGTACAGGTACCCAACTTATTTCCAGCTATGCTTATCCATTTGCATGTGACTATAATGATGATTTTTTCAAGAAAAATTTTAATAATCAGTGTAATAACTAGAACAAATAGTATGGAGATTTGCAGATTTTTCTCACATATAGAGTTGAAATACATAACTATGTATCACTGGCAAACTCATAGGATGATTTACAAAACAATGATTGAACTATTCACTGAATATATTTCTTATGCTGATAAGAGCTGGCCAAATGGTTTAAACACACTTTTAAATTTTCTCCATATTTATTATCAATATTTTCAAGTTGAAATACTAATATTTGGACTTGTGTCAAATAAGTGCTACAAAGTTTTGAATTAATTGCTATCCAATATGTTTGAATGAGCATATTGAGTAATTTTATGTCTAGACCCAAACTCTTTACAAGTGATGTTTAGTAAATGCTTCCAAAGAAATAACATGCTCTCTCAAAGAAAGTATAAACAATTCTTTAACAATATCAATAACATGTTGATCATGTTACATTACTCTCTATAAAATATTTTGATCCAAAATTGGCTTGTTACGTGACAGGAAGTCTTTCAATAATATGTTTTACATTTAAATACAACTAATTAAAATCCTCTGGGCAAAGAATAAATTCCATAATCCCTCTAACCTAAAAAATGTGTTTCAGTTTTGTTTTACTAATTTCCAATGTCCTAACCTGAGTGGTTTTAGGATTGCAATCATAATGAACAGCATAATAATGTGATTTTCATGTATTATTAAAGCTTACTCATTTTCACATTTCAACAGTATATTATTTTATAATAGATAAATACTGAAGTGTACTCAATGACCATCCGTACTATCCAAAAGGAATGCTAAAGATTTGGATTTATTTTTCAATATGTTCCTTCGTGTGTGTGTGTGTGTGTGTGTGTGTGTGTGTGTGTTTTCATGTACTATTTTAATCAGAAAAAAATGTTATTATGCTTTATATTATCTCTGCAGCTTGTTTCTTCACTTTATTGATTAGGTCTAGAAAATTGTCTTCAAACCTAAATAAAATATATGAGACTACATAAAACAGAGTCATATTAAACCAGTAAGAACTATATAAAATATATAAGCTGTACATAATACAGAAATAAATAAAATATTATTTTATAATAAAACATAGTTTTGAATTCTGTCACATTTTGAGCTTACTTCAAACACTTGCTCCCTAACAATGGACTAAAAATCGTAATTTAAATAGTATATGAATGTCCAAGAATTGCAAAATAAACTTCACATAATTCAAAAAATGAAATCATCACTTGTTTTACTTTTTAAAATAATTTACTTACAAAGAACTAGAGTATAAATCTTCCTTATAAAAATAATGCAAAGTATAAGTAAATTATTAGAAAAATAATATAGCAGCATATTAAATATAATGCATTAAGAGAAAGAGGGTTTTGTTACAGGATTGCAAGGAAGATATGTTTTATCTACATATGCAAGCTCTGGTTAAAACAAACTGTAGAATAGGAACAGATGGGCACCTTTTTACCAGGACTTCACCAAAAGGCAGTGATAAACACACACACACACACACACACACATACACCTGTGTGCTCCTTCATGATGGTTGTCAGGGCTCTTACCTATGTTCAGTAGAAACTTTCACTGGTTGACCTAAAGAGAAAAGAAAATTTTTTGAAAGATATGTTGCAGTGCACACATCAACCAGATGCCTAGAATACCAGCTTTGGAAAACAGACTGGAACCCCAGAAAGCTCAGAAATCACATTCTGCAATAGGAACAGCTGGGTCAGGACACCGCCTGTGGCGCTGCCATTGATAAACGTAATGCAGCTGCTCCTGGATTGCTCGATGTTGTAATGTGAACGAGTTCTAACCTTTTTGGTTTAATAATAAAGTCCCTGAGGAAATGTGTCCAATTCACCTAAATTATCTCCAGTAATTGTTTCCTGGTTAGAAGGAGGGTCGTAGTAAATAGAATCATATATATATTAGATCTGGAGACGTGTATCTCACAAAGAATGTACTATAACATGAATGAGATCTTTACCCAATTAGCAGTTTCTAACTCATTATAATGATTTAAATGATTTAAGATATCAATTGTTTACTGATTACTTATTTTATAATAAGCACCTTACTGATCTACTTAATTCCAATGAGTTTCTGGCTGATTCTTCCAGATTTTTTAGGCATTAGTCATGTTACTTACATATCACAGTAATTTCCCTAATCTTTTGACATATATTTGCATATTTATTTTCTTTATTGTTTTCTAATTACATGAACTAACACTTCCAGAAGGGAGTCATATGCTATATCTCACTGTTTTTTTTTTCTTTTTTAAGATTTTATTTATGTGTTTGAGAAAGAGAGAGCAGTGGAGTGCACAAATGGGGTGAGGGGCAGAAGGACAAGGAGACTCCCTGATGAGCAGAGAACCCACGTGGGGCTTGATCCCAGGACCTCAGGATCATGACCTGAGCCAAAGGTAGATGCTTCATCTACTGAGCCACCCATGTGTCCCTATTTCACTATTTTGTAGGGTATTCAGTAACTTTCTCATGGCCTGTCTCTCCTGAGATCCCTAGTTGAGTTAGAAGAATATATTTTCTATTGCAGTAAAAATAATTTACCATGATCTCTCTCATGGATAGAGATTATGAGAGAAGCTTTGATGGCATCCTTCATTGTGATTCCATATGACTTAGATATCTTCTGGCCAAATGTGTGTCATATACTATAGCAATATATATTTTAAATTGTATACATGAATGAATGAAATGTTAAATTTCACTACAGGAAACATTGTGTCACGAGTCTGAAGCAATGGGAAACATTTAATAAATTAAATTAATTTAATTTAAATAATGAAATTAAAGCAGTTCCGTGTCAGGCAGCTTGATTCCAGAGCCTATGGCCTTACTCACTTTCCAATAAATATACATTTGCAAAGTTTATGTATATATGTTCCATCACCAGTCCAGCTAAAAGATAATTGACTAAAATCAACTGCTTTTTCAAAGCAGATATTTGCTATGTTTTACAGGGCAAGCTTGCTCATACAATAAGTAAAAGCAAAATTTGCAGGATTACTCCTCACCCCTTGGTCTTTGACCTACCATACTAAAGCTGAGTTTAAAAGATTCTATGATGTTATATGGCATAGCAGCTCAGTCAAAATCATTGTCTACAAAGGTAAATGTTAATGTTCTATCAGTTGGATTTGTTCAGAAATATTCTAATATTTGCATTGCATAATATATTAAAATATTAACCTGATTGATTTTCCCACACTCAAGTAAAAAAGACAGCTATTTGACACAGAAGCATATTCTGAGAGTAATGGAGAAAACAAATGTTCGTGTCTGCAAGACCATAATGATAAAGAAGGTGACACTTGAACTGAATAGTGTGAAGGGAACAATATTTCATGATAAATTCTCATTGAATTTTCTGACTGAAAAAAATCGTGGCATACATCTATAGATACTGGTATTCAGGCAAACCAAACAAAAATGTACTTTAAATAATTAAGACCTTTGAATGATGGGGTGATATTTGATTCATTTTATCATTTTGTATCCTGTACAGACTTAAATAATAACAACAATTTCATTTACCTAAAAGTAAACTGTTGCCAAAATGTCTTTTCAACCTCATGAGGTTTGACCAGTCAACTTATAAGAGCAATTTGGAAATTATGCCTCTGATTAACTAAGCTTCCAGGAAATTCCAAAATATGTTAAGAGTCAGCTGACTTGTCAGTTCCATATGGTTACTTTCAGAATGAGATCATAGGGTTATTTTGTTGCAGGGAGGCCATCAGTAAGGGGTTTACAATTGTGTTTGACTTGTACCAATTATTCTTCCCTATTATACTTCTCATTCACATTGGTAAAATGTAAGTTTCGAAAATGTTTATTCCATGTTAATTTTCCATTTCTTTGTGTATCTTATATGTTGTAAATATCAATATTGAATACTTAAACACATGCCAAGGTACTAAATTGCAGAAATCATTATAATTTATTTTAGATCAAGTCAATCACTTTGCCCTGAGTAGATGATTAAAAATGTATGTATCTAAATGTATCTAAAGTGATACAATTTTAGATACATCACTTTGCGTCTTAGGGTTCCATGACAAAGTATGATTGATAAGCTTATCAGGAGACTTTAAAGAATTATATTTCCAAAACCCACTACCCTAAAGAAAAGAATCACAGGGTTTGAGACACTAAGAAACACACTCCCTATTTTTTTTTCTTCCAATCATTAGCCGATGCTATGACAAGTTTGCAGAAATACAAATAAAAATGTTTGAGAATAACAGTTCTTAGAACAAAATGGCCCAGGCTGTAGTCCATAGAACATTCATGTGTAGAGAAATAATAATTATTCCTGGAAAGATCTGTATGTCAAAAAAATTTGAGTAAATTTTCATATTATTTATACTTAGAAATTAATTTATATTTGACTATTGTTAGAAGAATTATTTAAAGTTTGTTTAATCTTTGTATCTTAAACTTGATTAAAGTGAACTCTTGCTTTATTGTAGTACACATTTTTTCCATGTTTTATTCAATCGGTAATATTTTCTTGAACAGTTTCAGTGAGACTTGTTTATTCTGCACTCTTGCTGATGTACCTCTTTAACTTTCATTGATGCTGTTTGATTTAATTCCACTGTGCTGAGATAATAGATTCTTAATGATTTAATCTGTGAAATTTTATTGAGGCTTGCTTATGATCCAATACATGATCCATTTTCCCAAATAGTTTAGTTTTCTTGAAAATAATATAAATTCTGTACTGAGAGTTGGAAAGGAATATCCCTGAAATCTCTTGAATTCAGATGTATCTGAACTTCAGTTATAAAGTAGGCTTTACCTAGTTTTTTGTAAACATTTCAATTACATCTGTCAACCCCCTCTGCCATGTTTTGTTTTCCTTCCATTAGCTTAAGTTGAGTTTTTATCACTCTGGTTATCAAAAGACATTTGAAAAATGCAGTAATCTGACATCTTCTTGAGTAATTTCCACAGTAATCATGTTTAATTCCATGACTTTCCATGATTGAGTTCTTATTTCTGAGAACATACTTGGTATATAAATACACATGCATATAAATACATACATACATATTTTTTTCCTAGAAATGTCTTAGTAGTGTGTTTTTCAGGACTTATATATAGTAAATGTCATACCTGAATGGCAACTGATGGGTTTTGATTCCTTTTTTGATCATAGTATTTTCTCTTCAGTATTTTGTGGAGAATACTTTATTATTCTCTTCATTTTCTTATTTGCTCAAATTTAATTTTGTGCTTAAATTTGAAACCAGTTTATCTACCTTGTAGATGTATTTTTTCAGTAGTAAGTCTTAGAAATATTTATCTCTTCAGTTCAAAAGGAATGATAAGAAAATAGTAGGGTAGTAAATAATAGAGGAACGAAAAAGACACACACACACACACACACACACAGAAGCAATGTTTAGGAACTTTAGAAGATACACAGGGAGTGGGGCGCCTGGGTGGCTCAGTCAGTTCAGTTTCCCACTCTTGATTTCTGCTCAGGTCATCGTCTCAGGGTCATTAGACGGAGCCCATCTCAGGTTCCATGCTGAGTGTGGAGCCTGCTTAAGATTCTCTCTCTGCCTCTCCCATGCTTACACATGCGAAAGCGCACATGCACTCTCTTACAAAAAGAAAAAAAAAAGATGCACAATGTTTGTATCTAATAATACACCAAAATACAAAATTTGGGATTTATGTTCAATGAAATGGTAATAAATTGAATAAATATTTAAGTTATGATATAATCAAATTTGTACTTTAAAATGATACTTTTGGACAACTGTGGCAGAAATGTAGAAGGGCAGAGAAATATCTAGTAGGAAATATCTAGCAGGAAGAATGGTTAGAAAGCTCTCTAAGTTGTTCGCTTGAATTATGACAATACTATGGACTCCTGTATCAGTGGTAGAAGGGGGAAAAGGTGAATAGTTCCAAGAGGTTTCTTTTTTTTTTTAAAGATTTTATTTAATTATTTGAGAGAGAATGAGTCAGAGAGAGGGAAAGAGAGAGTGCATGAGCAGGAGTAGAGGGAGATGCAGACTCCCACCTGAGCAGGGGGCTTGACACAGGGCCTCACATGGTGCTCCATCCCAGGACCCCGAAATCATGACCTGAGCTCCAAGATATATTTTGTAGGAAGAGTCATTGAAATACACTGATGACTCTGGGAAATGCAGGATGAAGAAAAATTAAGATTGATTCTTAGGTTTCTAGCATGAAAACTAGAAAATTTTGATGTGAACATTTGATGAAGTAAAGAGGAAAGATTTGGGAATGAGATCTGAATAGAGATGATCAGTTTGGCTTCTTCAAATCTTTCTCTAAAGTGGTTTTATTTTGTTTTGGTTTTTGTTTGTTTGTTTTGTTTTGAGGAAAATAGAACTGACCTAAAATGAACTGCAATATCAGATTTGATTTTGACTTCCAGGTATTGGTATAGACCTTCCAAAAACATAGAATCATCAAAATGTTGTTGTTTCTTCTCTTCCTACCATCCATTAGATAATAAATTTTAAATGTAGAAATGCATGTATTGAATCTGCATGGTTTTAATGAATAAAACTTGAAAATTTAAGATAGATTAAACTTAATAAAATTGTGGTAGGCCATGTGCTAAGCGCCCTCCTTGTGTTATCTCATTTAATCTCAACTATTTGAGATACATATTGCTATTACCCATGTTTCATAGAATCTGATACACAAAATGATCAAATAACTTCCCCATGAGACTTTTATTTATGTGGTGATATCAGGGTGTAAGTTACAATATTCTGACCCTAGAATTAGAATTCTTTATCACCATATTGTATGATTTCATATGTCATTCCACAGTTATACCGTAGCTTTCGAGCCTAACAGATTGAGATGGAAATTTTGTTCCGCCACTCAGACGGATGTGATAGCTCAAAAGAGTGACTCAAATCAATTTTTTTCATCTGTAAAACGAAATAATGACATCTACTTCATATGCTGCTTTGAGATTTCAATGAGGAAGTAGCTGATCAAAGTAAGTATTCATCAAATGAAATTCTTTTCCCTTTCTCCAGGGTCTAGGCTGAATATCTTAAGGCCAATTTCAGTGTATTTTAAAGATATTTTGTTTGTGATAAACTCAACAGGCAGACTGGAATAGTTAAAGAAAATGTCAGCGTCCTATGAAAATGATTTTATACATGTAATATTTTAAGTTTTGTGCTTTGAAAAGCAAAACAAAAACCATTTGTTGTGTTTACAGTTCTGATAGGGAGTGAGTTTCAGCATGAAACACATTATGAAGCCTAGGTAATTGTATACTGAGTATCCTAACTTAGTGTGAAGAATGTTTGATTTATTATACCTGTCTCCTTAAGTAAGATAAAATGTTTGAACAAAAATTAATTTTAATCTTCAAGCTTAGGGTTGGGTGTAGGGGGAATAGCCAATCAGAGAAAAGCCTCTTGTGATGTAACAAGCTGAAGGGGAAAGGGCCCATTGCAAATCTGTCCTTATTCTGATAAAGTGCTGATGAATTTGCAAAAGTGGGCCAGGGGAAGTTCTATAAAAGTTCTTTTTATATATATATATATAAAAGGTCTTAACTCTTGCCATGGACTGTATTGAATATCAAATCTTTCTATTTGAATTGAAATCAAGGCTTAAGACTCCTTTAAGTCTACTTGGTGGCATAAAAAGGAATTTATGTCTATGATATAATGTAGAATAACGACCACAGCACCCACAGAAATGAAATCCATCCTGAAGGAAAGAATTGCTAGTCTATAATATCTATTATTCAGAAACCGTGAGTGAAAGAAAAATATGGGCAGATAGTTGGCACCACTGCCTTCTCTTTGCACCTCAAGATATATGAAATTTCACCTCCCTATATTTAAATCTTTGCCGTAAAGACTTATTTTAATTGATATATGACATTGGATTGATGAGAATGTACTAACTTGATGGAAGCTGGTTTAGAAAACTAGTGTAGAAGAGAAACTTTCCAAATATAAAGATCCTAGTCATTTTTTCTCCGGAGTTGAGGTATAATTGACAAATAAAAATTGTATATATTTATGAGGCTTTGATATATGTATATAGTGAAATGATTACCACAATCAAATTAATGTATCACTTCACATAGTTACGCTTTTTAAATTCATGACCAGAATGTTTAATATATATATATATATATATATATATATATATATATATATATATATATATATTCTTAGCAAATTTCAAGTATACAAGACAGTATTATTAACTAGAGCCAACATACTATACATTAGATCTTCAGAAATTGATTCCTTATAACTAAAACCTTATATTCTTTGATCAACCTCTCTCCATTCCCCTTGTCTCCTAGAAACCCTGACAACCACCATTTTACTCTCTGCTTCTATTAGTTCAGTTTTTTAATTATTCATATATAAATGAGACCGTGTAGTTTTTGCTTTTCTAGATCTGGCTTATGTCACTTGGCATGATGCCCTGTGAGTTCATCTATCCTGTCCCAAATGACAAGATTTCCTTTTGTAAGGCTGAATAATATCCCATTGTATGTATGTATGTATAAACACACACACACACATGCACACACAAACACACACTACATTTTCTTTATCCCCTCATCCTTCAGTACACAGTTAGGTTGATTCCATATGTTGGGTATGGTGAATAATGCTGCAACGAACATGGGAGTGCACATACCTCTTCTACAAGATCCTATTTTCATGTCCTTTGGGTATATACCCAGAAGTGAGAGTGCTCGATCATATAGCAGTTCTATTTTTAGTTTTTTGAGGAACCTCCATAATGTTTCCCACAATGGTATTACTGAAATACATTCCCATCAACCGTGCACAAGGGTTTTCTTTTCTCCGTAGCCATGCCAATACTTGTCATTTGTCTTTCTGATTATAGCCATTCAAGCAGACATGAGGTAATCTCACTTTGTGGCTTTGATTTGCATTTCCCAAATGATTAGTGATATTATTTTTTTTTCATATACTTCTTGACCATTTGTGTGTCTTCTTTTGAGAAATATCTATAGAGGTCCTTTGACCATTTTTTAATTTTTTTTTTCCTTTTACCATTTTTTTAAACTTGCTTTTACTTTCTTCCTTTTGTTTTCAGGTTGTTTGAGTTCTCTATAAAGAGAAAGTTTTCTCTCAATATATATATTTTGGATACCTCTTAGATATGTGATGGTTTGTAAATATTTTCTCCAGTTCTAGAGATTGTGTCTTCACTTTGTTGATTATTTCCTTTGCTGCACAGAAGTTTTTAGGTTGATACAGTTCCATTTTACTATATTTGGTTTTATTGCCTATACTTTTGGAATAATAGCTAAAAAAAAATCATTGCTCAGACCAACGTCAAGAAGCTTTTTCCCTATGTTTTCTTTTAGCAGTTTTACAATTTCAACTTACATTTATGTTTTTAACTTTTTGAGTTGATTTTTGTATATCGTGTGAAACAGGGGTCCAATTTTATTCTTCTGCATGTGGATATCCAACTTTCCCAATTTACTCAAAAGACTGTCCTTTTTCCACTGTGCATTCATGGCATCTCTGTTGAAGACCAAATTGGCCATAAATGTGTAGATTTATTTCTGATCTCTCTGCTCTGTTCCATTGCCCTATATGTCAGTTTTTATGCCAGTACCGTGCTCTTTTGTATTATATTTTGAAATGCCTTCGATTTCATTCTTTTTGTTAAGGTTGCTTTGGTTATTTGGAGTCTTTTGTGGTTTCATATGAATTTTAAGTGTTTTTTTTTTCAATTTTTTTGAAAAATGCGACTGGAATTTTGATACTGATTGTCTTGAATCTGTAGATTTCTCTGGGCAGAGAGGACATTTTAATGATAATTGTTTCAAACTTTGCACACAGGTTATCTTTCCATTTATTTGTATCTTCCTCAATTTTTCCATCAATGGTTCATAGTATTTACTTTGCAGATTTTTACCTCTTTGGTTAAATTTATTAATAAGTATTTTTGATCCAATTGTAAATAGGATTCTTTAAGTTCCTTTTCAGATAGTTCGCTGTTAATATGTAGAAAAGCTACCAATGTTTATATGTTGATTTTGCATCCTGCAACTTGACTGAATTCGTTTATTAGTTCTTAACAGTTTTTTTTTTTTTTTTTTTTTTGGTGAAGTCATTTGGTTGTTCTGTATGTAATATCAAGTCATCTGAAAACAGAGACCATTTTACTACTTCCTTTCTGATTTGGATGCCTTTTATTTCCTTTTCTGTGTAATTAATCTAGCTAGGGATTTCAATTCTCTATTGGAGTGATGAGAATGGGCATTCATACTCTGTTCCTGATCTCAGAGGTAAAGCTTTCAGCTTTTTACCATTGAGTATGATGCTAGGAATTGGCTTCTCATTTGTGGTCTTTATTATGTTGAAGTATATTCTTTCTATACCTAATTTGTTGAGAGTTTTCATTACGAAAGGATGTTGAATTTTGTCAAATACTTTTTCTGCATCTAGTGAAACGATCTTTATCCTTCATTTTACTAATGTGGTGCACTGCATTGAATGACTTGTGGATTTTTTTTTCATGATTAAAGCCAATTATTTTATTGAAGGACATAAGCAAATGCCAATTGTTGGCAAAGGGAAGAGACATGTTGGAAGTCAGGTGTGTTCGCAGATGAGAGAGAGTACCCAAGGCTCCACCCAACAAATATTCAGAATCAGGGCTTCCGAATTTCTCCATGGCTTGACTTCTCATGGGTCACTTTCCATTCAAAGGATTCTGGAGACCAAATAAGGTAAGATTCTTTTGGTTATCAACCAAGAGTCTTTACATCTCTCAGCCAAGGCATCCAGGGAAAGTATACAGGCGACCCTCAGAGATACTACAAGTTTGGTTCCAGACCATCACGATAAAGCAAATATAACAAAGCGAGTCAAATGAATTTTTTGGCTTCCCAGCACATATGAAAATTACGTTTATACTATCCTGCAGTCTATTAAGTGTATAATAACATTATGTCTAGAAAACAATGTACATGCCTTAATTAAAAAAATGCTTTATTGCTACTAAACTACTGGAGGGTCTTGCTTCGATGTTGCTGCAGCTTCTACATTGGCACTTGCTGCTTCACCATGTGCTTTTAGGTTATAAAGACAGCTTCTTTGCTTTAAACCTCACAAATCAGCGTCTACAAGCTTCAAACTTTTCTTCTGCAGCTTCCTCACCTCTCGGCCATCACAGAATCGAAGAGAGGTAGGACTTGGCTCTAGAGTAGGCTTTGGCTTAAGGGAATGTTTGATCTTCTATCCAGACCACTGAAACAAGGCTGTTTTGCTTCCTTACCATTTGTGTGTTCACTGGAGTAGCACTTTTACTTTCCTTCAAGAACTTTCCCTTTGTATTTGGCAACTTGGCTCCAGCTTATCTCGGTTTTCAACATGCCTTTCTTGCTGAGCTTATCAGATCTAGCTTTTGACTTACAGCGAGAGATGGAGAACTCTTCCTTTCACTTGAATACTTAGAGGCCATCGTAGGATTACTAACTGGCCTAATTTCAATATGTTGAGTCTCAGGGGGTAGGGAGGCCCAAGGACAGGAAGAGACAAGGGAATGGCTGGTTGGTGAGCAGTCACGATACATAGAATATTGACTAAGTTCACTGTCTTATACGGGCACACTTTGTGGCACCCCAAAACAATTACAATAGTAACATCACAGATCACCATAAGAAATATAATAATAATTACAAAGTTCGAAATAGTGTAAGAATTACCAAAATGTGATACAAAGACACAAGGTGAGAAATGCTGTTGGAAAAATGGCGCCAATAGACTTGCTTGTGCCAGGTTGCCACAAACCTTCAATCTGAAAAAAAATGCATTATCTGCGAAGTTCAATAAAACAAAGCAAAATAAAACAAGGTATGCCTGTAATTTATTTTTCAGATTCCTCTGCGGGATTAAAAAGTCTTTTTTGCATTGCTTTGCCACGCTCCCTGCTCTTGGTCCTCTTTTCCATGTACTCATTCTTCAAGCATTTTCTCATCTCCCGATCGAGATCATTGAAACGACCAAAAAATTTCAGAATGCTGTGCCAACTTGTGGCCACACCGGCCGGCTGAAGCCACAGGCACTAGCAAGGCCTCCCCATCCAAAGGCCGGCCCCCTCCACGACTGACCCCGCAGGGCTCCAGCGGCCTTGGTGGCTCCTAGAGACTGCCAATTGTGGAATTTGAATCATCCTTGCATCCCTGTGATAAATCCCACTTGATCATGTTGTATAATCCTTTTACTATACTATTGAAGTAGATTTGTTAATAATTGTTGAGGATTTTTGCACCTATGCCCACAGCCTGTAATTTCCTTCTCCTCCAGTGTTCTTGTCTGGTTTTGTTTTGAGATTAATGTTGGCCTCATAAAGTGATTCTGGGGATGTTCCCTATTTTTCAACTGTTAGGAAGAATTTGAGAAAACTCTTTTAATGACTGGTATAATTCATCAGTGAAGGTACCTGGTCCTGGGCTTTTGGGAGATTTTTGATTACTGATTCAATCCCTCTCCATATTATTTATCGGTGTAGATTTTTTATTTCTTTATGATCCAGCGTTGGTAGGTCTTATGTTTTTAGGAATTTATCAATTTCTTGTAAGATATCCAATCTGCTGGCATGTAAGTGTGCATAGGTGTTTCTTGCAAACCATTTTGTTTCTGAGATATCAGTTCCAAAGTCTTCCTTTCTAATTTTATTTATTGGAGTCTTCTCTCTTTTTTTCTTAGTCTAACTAAGGATCTGTAGGTGTTTTTTTTTCTTTTAATAAAACCAACTCCTATTTTTCTTTTCTATTGTTTGCCAAGTCTTGATTTCATTTATTTCTATTTTAATCATTATTATTTCCTTCTGTCTACTGATTTTAGGCTTACTTTTCTTTTCTTTTTTTTTTAAGATTTTATTTACCCATTCATGAGAGACACAGAGAGAGAGAGAGAGGCAGAGACACAGAGAGAGAAGCAGGCTCCCTGCAGGGACCCCAATGTGGGACTCCATCCTGGGACTCCAAGATCACGCCCTGGGCCAAAGGCAGGCACTAAACCACTGAGCCACCTAGGGGTCCCCATAATTTTCTTTTTCTATTTCCTTGAAGCATAAAGTTAGGTTTTTTTTTTGTCTGAAATTTTTCTTTATTCTTAATGTTTATCTCAATAAATTTCTCTCTCAAAATTTTTGTTGCATCCCTTAAGTTTTGGTACGTTATCTTTCTATTATTTGTCTCGGGATATATATGGATTTTCCTTTTATTTGTGCTCTAACCCATTGGTATTCAGATGTATTACTTAATTTCTACATATTAGTAAATTTTCCTCCTGTTACTGATTTCTAAATGCATACCATTGTGGTCAAAGAAGATATTTATGAAACAAAAGGTATTTATGCATTTTAATCTTATTTAAGACTTGTTATGTGGCCTAGCATATGATCTACTTGGAAAATAACTTGTGTACTTGAAAAACATATGTGTTTTGCTATTGTTGGATGGAAATTTGTGTACATCAAGTCCACTCCAACATTAGTAATCCTCTGCCTGGATGATGTGCCGATTGCTGAGAGTGAGATAGTAAAGTCTCTTACTAATGATTGCTGTTTATTTCTCCTTTCACTTCTGTTAATATCTGCTTTATATGCTTAAGTATTTGTGTGTCTGTATATATGTTCATAATTATTTTTCCTCTTGATGATTTGACCCTATTATCATTATATAAAAACTTTATACTTCTCTTATGATGATTTTTGACTTAAAGTTTATTCTGTCTGCTATAAATACAACCACCTCTGGCCCCTTTTGATTACCATTTGCAAGGAGTATTTTTTCTCCATGTTTCACTTTCAGGGCATGTGTGTCCTTAAATATAAAGTAGGCTTTTGTAGGCAGTGTACAGTTGAATCTTTCTCTTTTTTTTAATCTACCCAGCCATTCCTTGCTTTTGATTATAAAATTTAATCTATTTACATTTAAAGTAATTAGTGATAGTTAAGAGTTTAGTATTACCATTTTGTTAATTGTTTTCTGACTGTTGTGTTTTCTTTCTTTCTTTCTCTCTTGCTGTCTTCCCTGTGATTTGATGATATTCTTCAGTGGTAGAGATTTTTTTTTTTAATTGTTTGTGTATCATACAGGTTTTTTTTTCTGTCATTACCATGACACTTACATAAACATGTCATAGTTGTAATAGCTTACTTAAGCAGATAACTTTACACAAAAACTACACTTTTACCTTCTCTACACTCATCTTATGCTATTGCATCTCATAATTTACATGTTTTATATATTTTGTATCCTTTAATAAATTTTTATGGCTGGATATATTTTTAATACTTTTATATTATAATTAAAAGTGATTTTTTCACCACCATTGCAATATTAGGGTGTTGACTATATTCACAGGTTTTTTAAAAAATATTTAATTTATTTATTCATAAGAAACACAGAGAAAGGGGCACAAGGAGAAGCAGAATCCCTGCAGGAACTCTGATGTGGGGCTCAATCCCAGGACCCCAGGATCATGACCTGAGTCAAAGGCAGACATTCAACCACTGGGCCACCCAGGTGTCCCCCCACAGTGAGTTTTACACTTTCATATATTTTGTGTTTTTGTTTCAACTTAAAAAAAAAAAAAAAAACCTCCTTTAGCAATTCTTATAGTGCAGGCCTAATGATGATGAATTCTTACAACTTTAGGAATGTCTTCATCCTTAATTTCTGAACTAAATTAAAAAAAATTACCAGGTATAGGATGCCAGGTATAGTATTGTTGACATTTTTTCTTTCAACATTTTGCAGTTATTGGTCAGTTTCCAGACATCTCTAGACTGAGAAATATTACATTTTTCCCCCTACAATTGAGACCCATGTGAGTTATATTTGGAGGAGTTGGACTATAACATTGGACAAACTGTTTAGTTAATCTCCATTGCAAGTAATAAAGTGCATTGTGGTTTAATGAAAGTAACGCCATTTTAGAATCAGTAACTTCTGCTTCCTTTTCAGTAGCAAGATAACTGGGAAAAGTGGGCAGAAATAGCATCAACTTCACAGATTTGTGTATTTAACAAGGGGTTATTGCTCCAAAATAAAAAATATGCAGAGGATGGCTGCCTCATGAAAAGGTATGGCTGAGAATGATTTCTGGGACCTACTGTATGCCAGTTACTGTGAGAGAGCAAATTACATTTCCTCATTTACTCCTACCCATGATGTGCAGCAGGTATAATGTTCACCTCCTCTACCTACCTAAAGAAAGAAGCAGAGGTGGAGAGGTCAGCCAATGCTTCCTTATTTACCAGATGGCAAAAAACAGGATCTGAATTTAAACAATTTGGTAACAGAAAAGCCTTATTATCATGACACTGTGGAGAATTTAAGGTCAATTTAAAACATGGTTAGTAATGTAGACTTCATAAAGCCTCTCCCTCTTCAGGCAGGATGTACACATCCTAATCCCTGGAACCCATGAATGTATTATTTTACATAACAAAAGGAACTTTGCACATGGTTAAGAGCACCAACCTTAAAATAAGATTTTCCTGGTTTATCTGACTTAACTCTAATTTCTTGATCCCTTAAATGCATGGAAATTTCTTTAGCTGGAGTCAGAGACATGAAGCAGAAGTCATAGAGATCTATAGCATGAAGGGACCCAATGCACCCTGTTGGCTTAGTGACCTTGGGGGTCCACATGTAAGAACTAGAGTGAGGGGCAGCCTGGGTGGCTCAGCAGTTTAGTGCCTGCCTTCAGCCCAGGGTGTGATCCTGGGGACCCTGGATTGTCCCACGTTGGGCTCCCTGCATGGAGCCTGCTTCTCCCTCTGCTTGTGTCTCTGTCTCTGTCTCTGTCTCTCTCTCTCTGTGTCTCTCGTGAATAAATAAAATGTGTTAAAAAAAAAAAAAAAGGAACTGGAGTGAGGCCTCTAGAAGATAATGGAAATCACAAGACTGAAAATCAGCAGCTACAACCAAAGATTAATCACTGGCTTGACAGCCAGCAAGCAAAGACCTCTGTCCTACAACCACTAAGAACTGAATTCTGTTCTTTGTAAAGAAGAAAAGCAGTTTTGCTAGCATCGAGATTTTTACCCAGTGAGACCAGCATCGGACTTTGAACCTAAAAACCTGTGAGACAATGAATTTGTGTTGTTTTAAACATCTGAGTTTAACAATTTGTTACTAGAGTAACAAAAGACAAGTACAGTTACAGTTGAGGTTTTAGTTTGGCAACCTGTCTGGCTTAGTCCATTCGGGCGGCTGTAACAAAAATACCAGATTGTGGATCCCTGGGTGGCACAGCGGTTTGGCGTCTGCCTTTGGCCCAGGGCACGATCCTGAAGACCTGGGATCGAATCCCACATCGGGCTCCCGGTGCATGGAGCCTGCTTCTCCCTCTGCCTGTGTCTCTGCCTCTCTCTTTCTCTCTCTCTCTCTCTCTGTGACTATCATAAATAAATAAAAATTAAAAAATATACCAGATTGTGTGGCTTAAACAACATGCATGTGGGATGCCTGGGTGGTACAGGGGTTGAGTGTCTGCCTTTGGCTCAGGGCATGTTCCCAGGGTCCTGGGTTCTAGTTCCATATCAGGCTCCCCTGTAGGGAGCCTGCTTCTCCCTCTGCCTATGTCTCTGCCTCTCTTTCTGTGTCTCTCATGAATAAATAGATAAAATCTTAAAAAACAAACAAACAAACATGCACTTATTTTTCATAGTTCTGGTGGTCAGGAAGGTCAATGTGAAGATACCAGCAGATTTGGTATTTGATGAGAGTCCACTTCCCAGTTCAGGATAGCCATCTTCTTGCTGAGTTCTCACAGGATGTGAAAAAAGGGACAAGAGATTTCTTTGAGATCACTATTATAAGGGCACTAATTCAATTCATGAGGGTGACATCTTCATGAACTAATTACTTCCCAAAGTAATTAACATAAGTATGGGTGTTATGCTTGACAAATTGTATGGGTGTTATGCTTGGCAAATTAACATAAGTATGGGTGTTATGTTGGCAAATTGAACTCCAAAAAAAAAATAAATAAATAAAATAAAATGTACACACACACACACAAAAGTAATGAAATGACTGAAGTGGCTTTCATAGGCCATTGTGTGACTGTGTCTGACAAATTTGCTGAGATTCCTGTTCTTTCAATGCTTTTCACAAAAGAGTTATGGTTCTGTTTATTACTTAGGCAAATAAATAGAGTACGCTGAGGATATACATAAAAAGATTCTTTGAAAAAAATATTTCATTGGATATTATGCAAAATACTTCTCAGCATCTCATCTTTGACCTTGAAAATAACCATAAGAGGTATGTATCATTATCAACATTTAACAGTTGGACAAACTATAGCCAACACTTACCCCAGGAAATGGCCAGGTTAATAGCTATGTTGCATCTAAATTCTAAAACCTGTGTCTTTTAGGTTCTCTTGTCTACCACAACACGATATCAATAGTTTTATATCTAGGATTGTATCAAATCCAAGCCTCATCTGAAATCAACTTAATTATTTTTAACAACAACCAAGGATTCAATTAAACATTTAAACTATTGGGTTGGTTGAATTTTGTTCTCTAGGTGTAACATTCCAAACTCAAATAATATCATTTCACTGTAAGAACACAACACAGCCCTGATAAAGAAAAGTACAACATACACACACACACACACACAGACACACACACACACACACAATAAAAAGAAGAAAGAATTCAATAGGGTAATTTCCTTAATATAACATGCAAGGAAGAGATTTAGTAATTAATTGTTCTTGCATATTCTAGTTTTTGCAGATGTCAGTTATCTAATCACTACTTTATTAGCTGGTATAGATTGGATGCCTTCTAATGGCATCTGTACATTTTGTGCTTCACTGGCATTATAGGACTCATCACTATGGTCTGGATAAGAAAACTCTTTCGCTTTGTGTTTCAGTGATAGAAGAAAATTACATACTAAACGTTTAACAGAAGAACACTCTTTGAGCTTAACATCAAAACTACAAGTGGGTAGTGAAGTGTAAGGCTGAAGTTCTCATTCACTGTATTTGTCTTCATGCCAGAAAAGGGGAAAAAAAAGCCAAGATAACAAGCCTGCATGGATTTTCCAGTGATACAAATCAATTAAAATGCAGGAGGAGAGAAAACAAAAGTCCAGAGCAATTTATTAATTTGTTTACAGCTGTTTGAATATGTAATATGAAAGAGTAGTTTGGGGAATAGCAGTAGATTGGGGGATATATTGATTTTGATGATATTGCTCAAAGAAATAGACAAGTGGTTTTGATGTATAAACTGCTACAGTGTAACTTGTTTAGTCTATTGATTCATGTGCTTTGATGGAGTTGTATATGCCTGCTGTTCGGGGACTCACTGAAAAATGAGATGCCATTGCAATGTGTGGAATAAAGAGTATATTTAAATGTGAAAAGCTGCTGGTTCCTTCTGTGAGTTTACTGTATTTTATTGTTCCTTTGCCCAAAGTTTTTGCAGTAGCAACCACTATATTTGCTTTTTGAAAGGAGGTGAAAACAATGCATCAGAAATAATAAGAATTTGAATCTGCTCAATTAAAGTGAAACAAACAATATTTCTAGACTTCATAAAATGATTTTTTGCAGATAATGATAAAATCTGAGATAAAGCAATGACTTTAAGATCATAGAGCAAAAACAATTGAGGTATTATTTGGAGAAAATTCAATGTTAACATCTTTATACTTCATTTTTGACAATACAAAAGATGTAAGAAACCACTTTACAATGGGTGGAAAATATTTCTGTTCTTAGGTTGTAAAGATTAGAAATTACTTTTGATTTTACATTTTACAGAGATGAGACATGTCTAAAATAAGCATGAGGATATCTTTATAGATATTTTTTTAAAAATAAATTTAAATATATGTAGATTATAAAATATTTTTAAATAAATATTTTTTCTTGATGTTTCATAAATAAACCACAGAAATGGAAGTTCCATTATATATTACAAAATAATTTTCCAGAAGAATTAACTGACGATTTGAAGATTTAATAATTGCCCAGGACAAAAGTCTTGGCAAGCTCAAATATCCTGAGTTTTGGTTGGAGTTAACTTACACCACTCTTGTTTTCACTGCCACATAGTGAAAACTGCAATATGTGATCCACTCTCAATTTTGTTGTACAGAATATAGCTAGAGATAGTCCACTCATAGTGTTTAATATACATATTGAATTATGATTTCAAAGACAGTAGTTGTCCACTTCTAAGCTTATCTATATTTTATCAAAAAAAAAAAAAAGAAAAAAAACCTTCCTCTACTTAAAGTTTTATTTACTTTTGAAGTTTCAAATAGTCTGGTTTTGATTCACATAAAGAATCATTAAAATGAGACCATCAATGGTGGGAGACAAATCCTTCATAGATTTAGGGTGTTTTCGTATGATCTGGGCATTCTGAGCAAACGACATGTTGAATAGCAGATGTGCCTTAGAAGCAAGTGTTAGTATATCCTCCCTCAGAAAGATGTACTCACCCAGAGGCATCCCCTGGTGTAAAGATGAAGTCTTGCTTTCCTGCTTTTCAGAGACATTTGCTTACATTCCACAGTAATACATTTAAGACACCTTCTTTCTTTTCACCCACAGGAGATTCTTATATTTAAGAATACATGTAATCTATCTCTGGAGGGGAGAATGGGGAGATATGACAGCAGCTCCAGGAAAGCTCAGCGTCTGCTAATTCTGGGGTTATTTTACTGTGGTATACTCCACTGCATGTATAGGTAATGTCCAACCATCATCAAAACAAAATAATCTCTGGCTGCTGTTTTGCTGTAATAAAAGGCCTATTCTTTGTTCAAACAGTTTTATGTCTCCCTGTAACATGCATACATTTATATTTGTTTATGTGTTAACAGAGTATATATATTTAAACATATATCATAAATTATATACTTATAAATTTATAAATGATAATTTTTTCATTTTAAATTTAGAATACTACATTTATTATATATTTATATATTATGATGTATTTATTATATATTATATAATGTATTTATAATATAATAAATTAAAATATATTTATTATTATAAATGTATATTATTATAAATTTATATACTATAAATATGTATGTTTAGTGATATGACAAGGTACTAGTTAGCTTGCAAGTAATAAAATCTTCATAGTTTCTGACTTAATAATAAACCTCAAAATTATATTATAGAGTTAACAAAAATAATATTGGAAAAAGGAAATATAATTCAATTTATAACAACATTCAATGTCTGGTAGTTTGAATGGTGATCCCCTTCACCCCCCAAAAAAGTCTATGTCCCAATATCCAAAACCTGAGATTATGTTGCATTTCAGGGAAAAGGAACTTTGTAGGTATGATTAAATTAGATATCATAAGATGGGGAGACTTATCTCATGAGTCTTTATTTTTAAACATTTTCTTTATTTACTTGAAAGAGAGGGAGGGAATGCTTGAGAGCATGCATGCCAGAGCAGGGGATGGGCAGAGGGAAGTAAAGGAGAAAGAGAATACCAAGCAGCCTCCACACCCAGGCTGGAGCCCTCAATCAGTGGCTTGATCTCATGACCCTGATCTCAAAACCCTGATAATCAGGAAATCAAAAGTTGGTTATTCAACCAACTGAACCACCCAGGCACTTCATCTGATGAGTCTTTAAAAGAAGACAACTTTCCCAGGTAAAGTCAGGGAGAGAAAAGAGGTAAAAATGAAGGAGGGATGCAAAGCGTGGAAGAGATTCAACTGTGTTGTTGGCTTGTAAGATGGAGAAGGGAATGAGGGCTGCCTTGAGAAGCTGGAAACAGCCCTCAGGGGAGAGCCAGCAGGGAGGGAAGAACTTAGTCTCAGAGCAACAAAGAACTGAATTCTGCCAACTACTTGAAGAAGCAAGGAAGCAGAACCCTTGTCCAAGGGCTTTCAGAAAGAAATACAGGCCTATCAACACCTTGACTTTAGCTCAGTGAGACCCATGTCAGACTTCTGATCTATAGAACAGTGAGATAATAAATTTGTGTTGATTTAAGCCTCTAAGTTTGTGGTAATTTTTAACGTCAGCAGAAGAATATAAATATATCATGTTACTCTCCATCAAGTTGACTTTGTTCACAAAATCCATTTCCCCATTCTTCTAAGAAAAGTCCTTTGATTTTCGTTTAAGACATCATATCTCCCCTATTCCATTCTGTATCATTGAAGTAAATTTACAGTATCCTTAGTTTTGATTGGTCATTCAATATATTTCATTCTTCCAGCAAGTATTTTTGGCTCAGGGATAAGCACATTACCCAATAAGAATCAAAGAGATACTGGACACATTTTTTGGAGTTGCTTCTGAATTACATTTTTCTCTCCCTTCCATGGATTTGATGGGTAAAATTGTTAAATTCAGAGACTTTAGTCTTTTATGGCTGCAAGTAGGGAGTCTAAAGCAGTGGGAGTCCACAAACAGCCTGAGAAGATAATGATCCAACTGAGATTATTTCAGTCCTCTTTCCTAAGCCTAAAAATTCCTTTTTTTTTTTTTTTGTTCTATGAATTTGAGTTTGTTTTCAGTCTCTTACAATAAAAACAATCCAAAATGTGTACCACATGTTACTCTACCTGAATTTTGGATTTAAAGTCCTGAACTTAAAGCTGAATATTAAATTTAAAACACTTTTAAACACTGTGCATTATAGGGAAAGTATTTTGGTATTTGTTAAAATAAAGAAGTGAAGAACCATCATATTCATGTGAATAAGAATACTTGATATAGATGCTCAAAAACCTGCATTTTTATGAAATTTTAAGGTTATTCATAAAACTCACTGAAGTTTGAGAATCACTCTCCATATAATAACTAATTAAAACAATATATAGTTAAAGTTGAATTTACCAACTTGTTTTACTCCTCAAAATGTATAACAATATGTTAAAATGTATTTGTTCCTTTATAGGATTCTATATATCTAATCATAAGAACGATGTAACTAATATTAATTAAATAGCGTAGTAGATATCTGCTTCTTTCCTCTTCAATCTTTAGTCATGGTAGTGACACTTCTTTTGATACACTGGTGTCTCCATTTTCTTCTAGAGGAAGTAATACTCTGAGTCTTGACTCATGATATTTGAGGAGAATTTCCCCCCTTTGGCTACAGAAGTGGTCATTGATTGCCTTAATTGGCATATTCCAACCTCTTAGCCTCAGTGGAGGGACCAGACAACCAAGATATTGCTATAGTCAGTGGAAAAATAAGATAAACATCGTATTCTCTTGCACGTTCTGGTTGAGAAGGAGAGGTAATGACTTTTACTGTTCTTTTGGACCACTGGAGGAGTTCTTGGAGCTGCCAGTGTTAGTTGGACAAGGGAAAGGCATTCATCACTACCTGAGAAGAAACTTACAGAGCAAAAGTGTAGAAAAAGGAAAAACTCTGACCTTGGTGGCACTATTTGAGCCATTAGATTTGGTTTTGACTCTAGCCAACACTATCCCTAGACCTTTTTAATACTTGATTTAGTAAAATCAGTTTTTGTTGATGCCAGTTTGAGTTGGATTTTATATTATTTACAGTTCCTTGATCTATCTCCCAATAGTTCATGAATTCTTTGTGATCTTCTATAAGACTTTTATCACCATTTAATCATTATAAATTATTTTATATTTCCTGGTAACTATGATGCTCATAAGGTCAAAACAATTTATGGATGGAAACATTTCTTAATATGTTTATATAGATTGTAGGGATGAGGTAGTAGGTATTAAACCGTGACCTCCAGACTAGCATCTTCATCGACACCTGGAAACTTGTTAGAAGCAAAACTGTTTTAAAACTACTGATTTAAAGGAAAAGAAGAATTATTATTATCTAACTCATCAGTAGTTTCTATTTGGTACCTCACAATATAAAATACTTTTAATATTGTGTAGGACTCAACATTGCTGAGCCTTTAGGGGAAATACAGATTTATTGTTTATAGTAACATAATTCAAAAAGGAAGAAATGGGCATTGATTTTTCAAGATGGGTTATTGATAAAATGGAGAGATGGTTAACTCAATACTTATACTATTTTCTTAATCATTGTAGAGTGAACTGTGGCAGTTTATTTTTTGCTCTGCATATAAATTTTTCCAACCTCTTTATTCTAGTTACAGAAAACACAGCAATGGGCATGTGGTATGTCTATCAGTATATTAAACCAATCTTCCTAAGGGATAGACAAATGACCAAGTAGCAGAAAAAAAAAATTCCAGAATTACTATATAAACACTGGCAGAGAGAATGTTTTTTTCTGTTTGCTGATATTGCAAAACTACACTTTGAATCATTTAGTGAGAGAAATCCTTGGCAAAATAAAGGCAAAATGAGAGATGGGCAGGTAAGCACACTTCCACAAAAAAAAAAAAAAAAAAAAAAAAAGGAAAAAAAGATTGAATCTGAGTTCTTTCTTTTATCTTGTAACTATGTGGACATTCAGTACTTAAGATAAAATTCCATTTGCTAAAGCTATCTGAGTTGAATTTCTTTCATTTGTTAATAGTATAATCTTTAATAATATGCACAAAAGAGTGGCTACTGAATCTGCATGTATTCAATAGGGTAGAACATAGATAAGTAAAATAGTATTTATGATTTCCCCTAAAGCATTTTATTAATGCTATATTTTTCCCCATAATCAGTAGATTTATTAAATGTTTGACCTGATTACTAACATCAAAATGATGAGGACATTCTAAAAGATGCCAATTTTTTCTTCCTAGTCTTCAAGGAATTATAATATTTAATTAATTTGGGAGTGCTGGGGTGGTTCAGCTGGCTAAGTTCATGATTCTTGATTTTGGCTCAGGTCTTGATCTCAGGATCTGGAGATCGAGCCCCATGTTGGACTTAATGCTGGGTGTGAAGCCTGCTTAAGATTCTTCCCTTCCTTGCCTCAGGTGCTCACTCATTCTCTAAAAAAAGTGAAATGAAATAAAATAAAAATTAATCAATCTGAAATTTTTTAATGACTTGGCTTAAAACAAGATTCGCTACTGAGTTGCTGATATTTTAGTATCAATTCCAGAAAAATCACTTCCAAGATTTCCGACTCTGCTATTGATTTCAGTGCATCTACCAAATAAAATATTTTGAATACTTAAAAGAAGACACACTGAATAGTTATTCATTTATTTACAGTCATCTAATTCTAAAATATTATTTTTTACCAATGAAAATATTATCTTGAAATATGGGCTATGTAAGCCATCATAGCTTCCATTTCTACTAATTGTTGTTAATTAGCCTTTTATAATCTCTATCTGGATTACTTAAATCGGTAGTTTTCAAACCTGATGGTTTTAGAATCATTTGGAGAACTTAAAAAAGAAACTTAAAGATAAAATTCCTATATCCATAACCAACCTCCAGAAATTTTGGTTTAATAAATTTAGTACAGTTTTATGCTTTTGAAAATGCCAGGAATGATTTAGTTAGGCTCTTTTAGTTAATTCTTAGGATCTATTTTACAGATCCTTTAAAATATATAATATACCTAATCAATCTGAATATATTTACTTCAGAAATAAATGTATAATACAAAAATATGCATTTGCTCAACATTTCTTTTAAACTTCTGAACAGGTTTATTCCTCTTACAAAACATTTCCTATTATATCCTGGTCAATGACCCAATTTTCTATACCTCGTTTAATTAATCAAATGCTGTTTTCAGCAGATATTGATGACAGAAAACATTTCTCTGAAATATACTCCTTCGCAGGTAATTTTTACACTTAGAATAACATTTAAGGTCTTGGATATGGCTGACTCTTTGGTCTCTGCACTTCTACAAAGTGTCATTCCAAAGCATTGTCCTACTGATCTTTTGTTTTTGTGTGATTCACTCATATTGATCTTTGGTCTTTAATTTTACACTTTTATTTAAATGAACAAATACTCAGACAATGATGCGTACCACAATGGATTTGTAAGTAGAGACCCTAACATCCTCATGTTAGCCAGTTTTATATTACACTCTCCCACAAATTCATTCAAATATGAATCTGATATTTCTCAGTTATTTATTTATTTATTTATTTATTTTTGAAGAGTTTATTTATTTATTTATTTATTCACGAGAGACACACAGAGAGAGAGGCAGAGACACAGGCAGAGGGAGAGGCAGGCTCTCCAAAAGGAACCCCATGCAGGACTCAATTCCAGGACCCGGGGACCACGCCCTGAGCTAAAGGCAGGTGCTCAAAAACTAAGCCACCCAGGCATCCCAGTTTTTTATTTTTTATGGAAAATTTCAAATATGAGATCACATATGCAAAAGTTAAGGGAGATCTATAATCACTAATAATGATTGTGTGTTATTTACTAGCCACTTCTCTGAGTGCTCTCTATATATCTTTATCATCTGTTACTTGTAGAGTTAATTTCAATAAAAGTATCACTCCAATTACATCAGATGATACTAAAAATTTCTGGAGATATGAAATAATTTGGTCACACTATTCTGACTTTAGAGCATACATTTTATTTTTAACAGCTTTATTGCAATATAATTAACATATAGTTCAGCCATTTAAATTATACAATTCAATTTGTTTTGAGCATTCACAGGATTATGTAACAGTCTCCACACAATCTAATTTTGATAACCCTGAAAAGAAACTTCATATCCATTAGCAGTCATCCCATGTTCAATAACAAGACGAAGCCCTAGAAAACCACTGATATATTTTCTATCTTTATATATTTGCCTATTTTGGATTTTTCATTTAAACAGAATCATATATGGAATTCTGTTACTTATTTCACTTAGCATATTTTCAAGGTTCATCCACGTAGTAGCATTTTATCAGTACTCCAATCCCTTTAATTATTGAAAAATATTCCATTGTATGGACCTATCATATTTTATTTATGCATTCATTAGTTGATGGACATTTGGCTTTTTTGTAAAGTTTGATTATTATGAACATTTCATAAGTTTTTGTGTTAATATACTTTTGTTTCTCTTGCATACATAAATACATAGTGGATTCAATGGTGATCCCCAAAATGGTATGTCTATGTCTTACGCTCTGGAAACTGTAAATAGCATCCTATTTGTAAAAATGGATTTTGCATATATAATTAGGTTAAAGATCCTGAGGTGAGGTTATCTGGAATTATTTGGCCCCTAAATGCCATGACAAGTATCCTTATGGTAACCCCCCCAAATATGTCCATACTCTAAGAGAGTATTCTTAGAGTCTGCAAATAGCATTTTGTTTAGAAAAAGAGTCTTTGTAGATATAATCAGTTAAGGATAATTAGATAAAATACGAGATAATCTGGTGGGTCTTAAAAAACAGGTCTACTTATAAGAGAAAGGTAGAGAAAGATTTGAGATGTAGAGGAAAAATCCATGAAGAGGGAGGAAGAGATTGAAGTCATACTGAGGAATGCCATGAGACAACTAGAGCTGGGAGAGGAAAGGAAGGCATCTCCCCTACAGCCTTCAGAGGAATTACGACCCTACGGAAGCCTCGATTCCAGACTTCTGGTTGACACAATGTGAAAGAATACACATCTATTGTTGTAAGTCATCCAATATGTGGTAGTTTTTTATAGTAGCCCTAGGAAACTAATACAATCTAGAAGTGGGCTTGCTGGGTCATAAGGTAATGTAGTATTTATCATTTCATGGGATTGTGAAACTGTATTCCCACCAATAATATATGAGGTTTCCAATTCCTCTACATCCTCTCCCAACAGTTGTTACTCTCATTTGATGTTAACCATCCTACTGGGTGTGAATGTTATGTCATTTGTGGTTTTATTTCCATTTTGCTAATTTCTGTTTATTAATGGTGTACAGCATTTTCCCGGGAATACGCTGTAATTTGCATATCTCCATTTAAGAATGTCGATTCAAGTCTTTTGACTGTTTTTATTTTTGTATTTTTACAAAAATGTTTTTATTATTGTATCTTAAAAGTTATTAAGATACAATAATCTACATATCTATTAATCTACATATCTATCTTTATGCCATAGTACTATGCTGTCTTAATTACTGAAATTTTGAAATTTGGAAGCAAAATTAGAAATGAATTCTGCAATTTTGTTTTTTGTTTCCATGATTGTTTTGGCTCTTTAATGTTCCTTGCATTTCCATATGAATGTAGAAGTCATTTTCTTAATCTCTGCAGAAATACAGTTGAGATTTTTTTTTTTACAGTTGATATTTTGATAGGAAATGTGCTTAATCTATATATCAACTGAGAGCATTGCCTTTTAAAAAGTCTTCTGATCCATGAACACAGGATTTTAAAATTTAGATTCTCTTTGTTAGTTTTAAACAACATTTTGTTGTTTCACTGTATAGTCGTAAGCTTAGTTTGAAATTTATACATAAGTATTTTATTCTTTTTGGTGCCATAATAAATGAAATTATTTTCATAGTTTCATTTGAGAATGCTCATCACTAGTGTGTACAATACTACAGAATTTTGTACAATTGGATTTTTTCCTACTAATTTGCTTAAGTTATTTATTAATTCTAATAGTTCCTTTTAGTGAATTTCTTAGTATATTCTATATGCACAATCATGTCATCTACAAATAGAAACAGTTATTATTTCTTCTTTCCCAATATGCTGCCTTTCATTACTTTTTTTCTTGTCTAATTTCACTAGCTATACTTTCTAGCTCAATAATAAATCAAAGTGATTGGTGTCTTATTCCTGAAGTCAGTGGAAGCATTCAATCTTTCATTAAGGTGGATGCTAGCTGTGTACTTTTTATTGCTGCCTTTAATTAGGTTGAGGATGTTCTTTATAGTTACAGTTTGTGAGCATTTAAAGGATTTGTCAACTGCTTCTTTCTTTTGTATCAATCGACACAGTTTTTAAACATGCATTTTTAACTCATTTAAGTCAACGTTTAAATATCATTTTAACACTTCATGTGTAATCTAGGTCCCTCATATCTGAGTACTCCCAATTCCTCTCTTTTGTCCTTTATGACATTGCTGTCACTTCTTTCACTTATCCACATGGTGCATTTACCTAATATATTGTTACTACTCTCACCAGTTATCTTTTAGATCGATTATGATTACGACATAGAAATTTTTGTTTTACCTTCATTTATTCCTTCCCTGATATTCCTCCTTTATGTATGTAGATCCAAGCTTCAGATATATATCATTTTCCTGAATCAGAGGAGCTTTTAACATTTCTTGCAGGAAAGATCTGCTGTCACTGAATGACCTCAGTTTTGGTTTAAGAGAATGTATTTTTCTTGAATATTGGTTATTTTGCTAGACATAAAATTCTAGTTGGTGAAGTTTTTCTTTTTTCACACATTATTTCACTCCACTCATCTGCTTTCCTGATTTTGGATGAGAAGGTGGTTATCATTCCTTACCATTCCATTATTTTTCAATGGATTTTCTCTTGCTCCTTTAAAGAATTGTTCTTCATATTTTTGCTTTGCTTTGTTGTTTTGTTTTTTGCATTTGAACATGATACTCCTAATTTTTGTGTCTATTTTTTACATAACTCCTGACTGGTGTTCTTTGAACTCCCTGGATCTGTGATTTGCCATCTGACATTAATTCTGGAAAGACTTCATCATTATTACTTCAAATATTTATTCTACTCCATACTCTACTTCACTAAGTTACACACTTTACTGCTTTTGAAATTGTCCCACAGTTCTTGAATGTTCTATTTTTGTCCTCAGCCTTTACATTCTGGGATTTTTTTTGCATTCAATTTGTAAATTTTTGATTAACCTCCCTCCAAGCTTAATGACTCTTTCTTCTGCATTGTCTAGTTTACTTATGATCTCACTGAAGTCATTCTCTGTTACCATTACAGTATTTTTTATACCTAAAATTTATTTTGCTCAATCTTAGAGTTTCCATCTTTTGGGTTATATTTCCCATCTGTTCTTGCATGTTGTCTAATTTTTTCCATTAGCTTTTTAAACATGTTAAATTAAATTATTTTTAATCCCTGTCTAGCAATTCCAAAATCCGTGCCATATCTGAATTTTGTTCTGTTGCATACTTTGGCTCTTCACACTACATTTGTTTTTGTCACTTATCATGCCTTGTAATTGTGATTTTTTTTTCCTTAAAAGCCAGACATGATATTTTGAGTTAAAGCAACTAAAATAAATAGGTCTGTGTGTGAAGTTCTATGTTATTCTGGCTATGAGTTGTGCCAGAAGCTCCAAATTCTTCTAGTATCCTTGTTTATCACCTCTTCATTTTAAGTCTGCATCAAAGAGCTCTTTGGGCTGTAATTTACTATTAATAAATAGGAACCCTGTTGGTATGGTAAGAAGGTGTATTGGGAGAGGTGTCTTGTATAGTGGTATGACTAAATCTCAGTTTTTAGGGGAGACTGTGTCTCTTGGCTGTGATCTTCACAAGTATTTCTCCAGTGGTATAGTTTTTCCTTTCTTCCCCTACTCCCTTTCCTGACTACTGCATATTCTATTTATCTCCTTGAAGTTCAGACCCTTATTGGCTGTGTTATTATCATCCTGGAGGGGAGATAGAAAGATTAGAGGGATCTTGAGAAGAAGAGTGTCCTTCTTCCAGTTGGAAAACTCTTTTCCCTGCAGAATAGACTCTTATTATTGGGAAAGGGGTGGATATATTTCACAGTAATTGTTTTTCCCTTTATCTAATCAGATTGAAAAGGGAATTATCTTGAAACTTCACTGTAAGAACCTGGTGGGGCTCCTGGAGATAATGTCAGTGAAAGTGTGGGTCCCTCTCCCAAGACTGTGGTGCCTAGATTATCACTCTATGTCAGTTCACACTCAACCAGTTCATCAATAATACCCCAGAGTGTTCCCATAATTGCCAAGATTCAATCTGATCGGAATTGGGCTTTAAATTGGTGAATAAGATAAAAACAATATTTTTGTTTTAATAGTATAGCATTAAAAAGAATTATGTAAGTTTTATTTATACTAGGAATAAATGTATATTTGTAAAAGAATACTCATGTATATATTTTCAATCTAAATTTATATCTTCATCTGAGTCTTCTCTCTAGTGTAACAAAATATTATTACTATAATACAATTTAGATGTCCTAGGGGCAAAAACTCAATACATTCCAAGTTTATCTCATAAACACTTTCAAAACTTCTCTCCTCCTGTCGTGTTCCAAATCTCAATTTTGAGAACAAATATCAACCTAGCCAGTAAGTAAACAATTTAGGCCAATCTTCTTTCCTTGGTTCTCTGTTGGAAAGAATTTTATCACCAGGACTCTCAATTCCATTTTCTCTCCTTCCAATTATGTTCTCAACAGAGCAGCTAGAGGTTCATTTAAAAAATGTAAATCACATCACACCATTATGTTCTTCAAACCCTTCAATATATTCTCATCAATAAATGGTTTATCATCATCTTGAAGATCCACATGACCTAGTCACTCAAGCTGTGGGAAAATTAATATAAACTGCAAAAGTTTTATGTTTGTATAAGTAATTGATATTCACAGAAACTGAGATTTTGCTATGCCCAGAGTTCCAATTTGGACAAATATTCACAGGTGAATATCTCTGTATAGGTGTGGCACATCTGATGCAATATGACCATGCTACAATGAACACAATTTACTGTTCTATGTGTTGACAGCTGAGCCAAAGCAAGAATCTGTAGACAGGGCATTGACAAGGACCTGTACACATGGATGTATTTTGACACCGCTCATTGTAGATGTGTCCTTAAATGCTAATGAGTCTCCCAATGAATGTTTCTCTCTTGAAAAGTTTCATATTGATGTGTAAGGGGCAAAAAGCAAAAGAGGAATTTGAAGGAATCTAAATGGATAAAAAGTTAAGAAGTTAACCGTGCTACTACCTTTTCTGTTGTGTCTTGGAATATGATGAGCCATTGAGAAAGTTTAGCATGAGTTCTAGAATGTACTGTGGCTTTGGAAATCTGAATATTAGAAGAATCTAGAAGGCTAAAGTAAAGTCTAAAGTGCTAAACATTAAATCAGGAAAAGTTGTATTACTGTTAATACAACTAGAGTGAGGTAAAAGACTAGGTAAAAAGAAAATCATGAGGAAAAGAAAGACAATAAACTTATTCTTTGGTTTTAATCTATAACTTTTGAACGAATTCCAGTGTTTCACAAGTATTCAAACTGAAACATTATATAGCCAAAAAAACACAAAAACAAAGACCAAAAAATACAACTTCTTTTTTGCCCACCTTGGAACAAGTTATCAGTCCTTCCCATATAGAAACTACATGCTTCTGAGGGTTTTCTTTAATATCAAAAAGGTAAAAATGTGAGTATATATATGTTTACTCTCTTATAACACAAAATATAAAAACAACCTTACACTTTCTTTTTTACTTAATTCTGTATTTAGATTTATTATCATTATATTATATTATAATAATTTTGATATCAAAATTAAATTGAACAATTTCGTCTGATAGACTTTGAGTTGTTGATAGACTTCTACTATTACAGCAATGCTGACATGAATAAAAAATAACATTTGAAAGCACTACTAATATATTAATTTTATATTCTCAACAAAACTAGAAAGTTAAGGTTTGGAACATATGAATTTGCTGGTGTTTGATCATTTTGACATACCAAATGGTAATTTCAGATTGTTCTATTTGGTGTTTCAGGCTGTTCAACTGAAACTGTTCAAATGGTGTTTCAGATTGTTCAACTTATTATTATCCCTTTTTTAAATAGACAAGGAAACTTCTGTAGTTTAGAGATGGTGATATGCTTGTGAAATTTTAATTAGTTAACTAGTATTCATAATACACAGAATTTGATTCCAGTTTAAATTTCTCATCTACAGCAGTTTGCTATCTACTTCTTCAACCTGAAACCTCATTAAGCTAGTTTTGATTATATGTAGATATTTACAGAGTTCTGTTAAATAAAGTATTAAGCTAAAAAATATAAAATTATACTTATAACTATATACAATTATTTTGTAATTTCTGTAACATAACATTGTTAGGGAATGCCCATGAAATACCCATTTTTCTTGCTATGTCATCATTTTAAAAATATACATATATTACATATTAGACTTCTTTAAAATAATTAACACAAATAAAGAATGATTCAGCTACTTTATAATAGGTAGTAGTTATATTTTCCAGTTTTGTCAAACTAGTGTCTACCATGCATTCTAAATTTAGATGGCAGCCATTGGATATTTTCTAAAATTATACTATTATTTTATGGAATCTGAAAAAATCATTATTCCCTAGCACAATTTTTTTCTCTCTTTTTCGGGCTTCATCCAAACACAAAGCAGTATTTCACATATTTCTATCAATTATTTGGGTTACTCAAACAATGGTACTGCACAGTGCATGCCTCATGTATTGATTAGCACCTCTTCACATGTTACATCATTGTTCATTTTTATCATACTATGTGGCTGAGTCATACATAGTTATTTTTATTAAAAAAGTATTTTTACTTCCCCTTCAGTTAAGGGAATTTGAGTTTGGAAAACAATAAGCAAACAGACAAACACACTATATTAAAATATGCCATAATTTCTGAAATTCTGCATGTAATATCCAACCAACTACATAGATTTCTTCAGATATCTAACTTTATGTTTTTAATCTACTTAGCCTGCTCATCTGTTTAATAAGGCACAAAGAGACTGTACATTTCCACACCATCAACTGTTGCACTCTGCATTGGTTACTCTGTGGATGTTTATGCAAACCTAAAGTCAAAAGTACAGGAGCTTTCCTAAGTGTGAATTCACATGTGAGTACCTTGGTAACTCTTATCTGAGACCACAAGCAATTTGCTTTTAATTATCCCATGGATGATGAAAGTATATACCAATAATTATCCTCTCCCCAAAAGTGCTGCTGAATCAGTGATTCATTAAACTTTCTTTTATTCGATTTTATGTCGTAGAAGGGCAGTCTGGCAACAGACCAATGATACTCAGGAGCAAGATCCTCTTCCTAATCATGGTAGATGAATTACAGAGAATGAGTTCATGGAACTCAAATAAAACTGATGGAACTCTAAATAAAGAGGACTTACTGAGGAAATCAATTTAGGTTATTTTGAAGTGAAATGAATCTGAACCAAAATGCCAGGGCATTATTTGGATATTTTAGCATTTACTATTTAGAACAAAATTATTATTGAGATGATTGCAATTAATATCTCAGAATCTTAAATCACCTAGTAATTGACTGTTCACATACATGAAGTAAGCAATAACTTTTGACATCATGAAACAATCATCAACACAAATGTTATTGTTGAATAATAATAGCTACCATTTACTGATTATTTATTTATTTATTTATTTATTTATTTATTTATTTATTTAGTGACTGGCATAAGTCCTTGAATATATTAGGTCACTTACTATAACAACAAACCTAAAAGGTAAAACTACTCTGAATTGTACTGATAAAGAAACTAACCACAGAGAGGAGGTTTATGCCAAGAGCATGATAAAGTTGGAATTCAAATCCAGGCAATTTGTCTGTAGAGTCATTGTTCTCAACTGCTTATTTATACAATGTATCAATTATTATTTTAATTATACTTAGCATGTGCCTCCCTCTGTGCCTACTTCTACTTCTCTATGCCATGAGTTTTTGAAAAACAATCAACATAAAATCCAAGGGTAAGAAGTAAGTTAACATATTTTTTAGGCTACATTTATTATATGAAGGTATACTGATTGTAACATTTGAACAAAGAGATAGTGTTTTAATATTGATCAGACTCCCTGGAGGAAGTAGTGACACTTCAGTCACTCATGAACAATATAAAGCATTTGTATAATCAAAACTGGAAAACAGTTCAAGGAAATGATTCCACAATATGAAAAAACAGCATGGTTATTAATAAGCATGAGTTATATCAGACATGGCAATTCTTTTATTATGTACTCTATTCATCTTAATTATCTCAACTGGCAAAGTTTTCTTGTTTACATTCCAATTTCTTACTCCTAAAATGTTAAATTCTGACTTACATGAACTCTTGAGATGTGCCTCTAGATTTAGAGCTTAGCCTAAAGCTCTTAGACTTATGAGTCAGCCTCTTAGACTTATAAGTCAGCCTCTTAGACTTATGATCTGATACTTTGAATTTAATGTCTGTATGTGGTTAGATATAAGAATTTTAATACTCATTGTTAGTATTTTTTTTAAAATATGGGAGTTAATATGGTAAGTTGGGCCAAAATATCTGAACTCAGTTGATGAATTGAAATTATAAATTAATAAGATGGACTTTACCATGTTGCTTCTTATTGGCTTTGAAATTATTCCCAAAGAAAATTTTTAGAAATACTGAGAATAACAGAATGTCTTTAATAAGAAACTACTAGCTTCTTTATTATTTGAAACTGCAACAAAATTATAATGCCCATCAAGACACCATTATGTAATAAGAACTAGAAAACTGAGGATATTATTCTTGACTATTTATGTCATGCTAGAACAGATTTTTTTTGCTTGAACAATTTTTAAGAGGGCAAGTATATTTGAAGATCTGAACAAACTAAGAAAATTGTATTTACATTAAAGTTGTATCTCTGACCCTTGTGGTAACCAAAGGAAATAAAAGACAATGGATTGCAAAGTTTTATATGAAATTAATGGATAGCTTCCCAAAGTGCACTATTTAAGTGTCTCTATTTAAGAATTTACTACTGTGTAGTTGCATTTCATAAATCCACTACCCTGGGGGGTATTAGGAGTAGAGTTGCTAAAGGTAAAAGGTGAGTAAACCTCTGTTGCCTGACTGATATTGAAGGTGACTAGTATAACAAAAATTCAACTTAG
Source organism: Vulpes lagopus (assembly GCF_018345385.1). Taxonomy (NCBI): domain Eukaryota; kingdom Metazoa; phylum Chordata; class Mammalia; order Carnivora; family Canidae; genus Vulpes; species Vulpes lagopus. The sequence goes on from NC_054827.1 coordinate 8,282,098, forward strand.
AAAAAAAAAATTCAACTTAGAAAGGGCACAAGCTATCTGAGAATTATGTGTTATGCAAAATTTTAGAGCAGGCAGTTAATTTCAGTTTACTCTCAGAAGCTAAATTCTTATATAATTTGGATCTTGCAAATGACTTTAAAGACAGTTTATTTTAAAGATTTACTTACTTTAGAGAGAGAGAGAGAAATAGTTTGAGCAGGAGGAAGGGCAGAGGGAGAGGGAGAAAGATAATCTTCAAGCGGACCCCTCCTGCTAATTGGGGAGCCCAACAGGGTGCTTTATCCCAAGACTCTGAAATCATGACCTGAGCTGAAATCAAGAGTTAGCCTCTCAACTGACTGAGCCATGCAGGTGCCCCTAACGATGTATTTTTTAATAAGCCAGATTCTGTTTCTACTTTTAGCAAGATGCAGAACTATTTTGTATAAAGAACAATTTTCTCCTTTGGATCAATAGACTACAAAGGAATATTCAATATGTTTTATTAGTATTTCTAAGTGGCTTTGTCAGTTTTGAAGTATAATTAAGGCTGCAATTCCATTAGGCAATCACAAGTTTTCTTTAAAAATAAAAAAAAAATAAAGATGATGAATTATAACTTTGCAATGTAATTAAATATGAATAAAATTATAGAAATTATTTAAATAGGGGATGCTTGGGTGGTTTAGTGGTTGAGCATCTGCCTTCAGCTCAGGGCATGATCCCGGGGTCCTGGGATCGAGTCCCACATTGGGATCCCTGCAGGGAGCCTGCTTTTCCCTCTGCCAATGTCTCTGCCTCTCTCTGTGTCTCTAGTGAATAAATAAATAAAATATTTTTTATAAAAGAAATTATTAAAATAAGTGATAAATGATCTAAAAAGTAATAGGTTGTTAGATAAGTAAGAATATGGATGCTTGAATGATCTAAAGAAATTTGAATTTCAATCATTTATCTTTACACAAAATAATCTGATCTTTTTAAGGTTAACACACATCAAGTATTTAAAGTAAATTAGAATATACCCATAACTGTTGTAGAATTTAAATAATATATTTCAGAGAAATCTTTCAAGAGAATATTACTTAAACAATCAAACTGTCACACTGGTCATTTTCAGATAGACATATCTGAAGTAGCCAAAAAGTGAATTTTTTTTATCTCCCAAATGATGAATTATTGGTTCAAGTTGCATGGATTAATTAAAAAGTAAAATAAAGGAATAATGGTGGTGATACAGTTAAAAACAAAATAAATATTTATTTACTTTTATAGAGAGTGTGCTCTTCCAGGTTTGTGTTTACTTGTTCTGTATTATTTGCAAAGGTTGTTATTAAAGTAGTTCAACATAAAAATAATAATACATAAATTGCTCAAAAATGATATATTCAATTGAAATTACTTAAGACCTTGCCACTCAAATTGTATCACTCTGACTAGTTTCCAGAAATGGAAAGTCTGAGGCCCTATGTCATATGTAATAAAACAGAGTTTGCCCTTAACAACATCCCCACATTAAAGTTTGAGAAGCCCTGTTTTAGAATATATTCATCTGGTCTAATTCTATCTGATATATGAAGTGCCTAAAAATGTGCAAATTACTATTTCTTCTTCATTATTAATAAAAAAGTGTCAGTGCTCATTTTCAGATCCTTGATAATGTGTAATGCCTTCACTGGAGGAATTATTTTTAAAATGAGTGAATATAGTAATATGAATTATTTATTGGATTACAATGGAGGAAAATTTTAAAAGAAAGCAAAAATATTAAAGTTAAATTTGCAAATCATACTCAGAGGAAGGAAGGAGTTGGGAGTGGCAGTGGAAAAGACTTGTTTCTTAGAAGTATAGAGCTCACAAAGTGTGGTGCTGGTTCCTTTAGCTTACATGTATCAGCCTCTCAACCTATGTTATTTGATGAAGTATTTATAGCAAGGAAAGCAAAGAATTAACTTCTCTGTTGGTGTTTTTTTTCTTTTCTTTTCTTTTCCTTTTTCTTTTCTTTTCTTTTTTTTTTTTTTTTTTTTTTTGATTGTAACTAGGCAGGCAGTGAAAAAGAATCACCAAAATGGCACACGGTGGATGTGGGCTTTGGTCTGGCAGAGAAATGTTCCCTAGTTGAACTAATGGGAGTATTTTCTGCCACAAAGTGATAATGAGTTAAAGAGACATGACCGAAGGCATAAATAGAAAAATCTAAAATTCTAATTGGAGATATCAATGGCACTCTTTCAAAAACTGAAAGAACAACTAGACAGAAAATCAGCAATGATATCAACTCAAAAACACCACCAATCAAGATTTATAAGCACCCCATATACCAACAACAAAATAAGCATTCAAAATAAGTGACCACGGAGGAAGTTTTACAAAGATAGACCATATCTTGGGCCATTAAACAAGCTTCAACAAAGTTAAAATAATTTAAATCCTATAGAATGTGTTTTCTGACCACAATGAATCAAATGATAAGTTAATAACAGAAAGAACGGAAAACATTCCAAATATTTGGAAACTAATTCATATACTAGGGGCCACCTGGGTGGCTCATTAAGTTAAGTGTCTGCCTCAGGTCAGGTTATGATCTCAGGGTCCTGGGATCAAGCCCCACATTGGGTTCCCTGCTCAGCAAGGAGTCTGCGTCTCCCTCTGTCTGCCACCCCCTCTGCTGGTGCTCTCTCTCTCTCTGTCAGTTAAATAAATAGATAAAACCTTAAAAAATTTATACGTTATAGATCAAAAATCCAAAAATCAAAAGGAATTTGAAACCAGATTAAACTGAATGAAAATACAATATCTCAAGATATATGCCAAACACCTAAAAGCAGTATTGAATTGGAAACCTATAGCCTTAAATGCTTACATTAGCCAAGAGTAAAGGCCTCAAATAAGCAAAATAAAATAAGTCAAAGTGAAACATAAGAAAAGATGTAATCAAAATATGAGCAAAAATTGCAATGAAATTGAAAAAAAAAACAAGAATGAAAGCGAATTCTTTGAAAAAAATGATAAAATTGTCAAAATTATAAGAAGACATGTAAAGGGTAAAAAAAGAGCAGACATGCTATTAATATTAAAAGAAAACAGGGGATATCATTACAGAACCTGAAGGCATCAGAAAGATAATAAGGGAATATAAAAATCAATTCTACACACATAAATTTCACAAGCTAGATGAAAGAGGCTCAAAAAGTTCAAACTACTTCAACATAACATTAAATGTAAAGTAAATAATTTGAATAAGCCTGTAAGTATTAAAGAAATTGAATTCTTACTTTGATATTTCTGGAAAAACAAATTGTCAGGTCCTGCTGTTTTTATTGGAGAATTCTACGAAATGTGTGTGTGTGTGAATATATATATATATATAAAAGGAACATCAATCCTACAGATTCTCTTCCAGAAAAAATGAAGTGGAGGGAACATCACTCAACCTTTTCCAAGAAGAAAAAAAAAATAAAGTTCACAGGATATAACATCAGCGTATAAAACATAAGTTTATTTCTATATACTCACAATGAGCATGGGAAAATGAAATTGAAAATACAATATCACTTATAATTCCTTAAATTAGCATTACCTGGATGTAAATTTTACAAAATGTGTGCAAGATATATACAAAATGCGACTGAAATAGAGACTTAAGTAAGTGGATAATCATATTTATTCGTTGATTGGAAGCTTCAGCATAGTAAAGCTGTCAAATATCCCCTAATTTATCAAGTTTTAATTCAAGTTTTCTTTCTTTTCTTTTTTTTCTTTTTTTTAAGATCTACTTATTTATTTAAGAGAGAGAGAGTATGTGTGTGAATGAAGGGAGGAGCAGAAAGAGAGGTTCTTCAAGCATACTCCTTGCTAAGCACAGATCCTGACATGAGAATCCCACAACCCATGAGATCATGACCTGAGCCAAAACCAAGTGTTGGATGCTTAACTTTTTGAACAAAAGTGGATTAGGAGGAGTCACTCTAGATTCATGACTTATGATATGGCTACAGTAATGAAGGCTATGTGATATTAAATGAAGGATGGATTTACAAGCCAGTTGAACTAAATAAAGATCTCATCAATAGCTCACAGAGGTATGGCCAACTGATAATTTGCAAAAGCTCAAGAGCAATTCTATGGAGAAGTGATAATAAATGATGATAGAGCAATTGGATATCCACAGTAAGAGAAAAGTGAAAAAGAAAAAAGAAAAGAGAAGAGAAGAAAAGAAAAAAAAAAGAAAAGAAAAGAAAAGAAAAGAAAAGAAAAGAAAAGGAAAGGAAAGAACCTGACTTAAAACTCATCCTTTTTTTGGAGCTTGAAGACTAAATTTTATTTAGTATGTAGAGCATACTGATTAAACTGTTGTCCATAATAACTGTAATGACTATCTGTCACCATATAACATTATTAAAATATTACTGACTATATTCCTTATGGTGTACTTTCCATTTCTGTGACTTATTTACTTTATAACTGGAGGTTTGTACATCTTAATTCTCTTAATCTATTTTGCTCATCCTGCCACTCACATCCCCAAACAATCCGATTAAGGAATGGATAGAGGAGTCGGATAGACATTTCTCTAAGGAAGACATACAGATGACCAACAGACACATGAAACGATGCATCATTTATCAACAGGAAAAGGCAAATCAAACCACAGTGATGTATCACTTCATACCAGTCAGTATGGCTAGTGTCAAAAACACAAGAAATAATAGTCAGTGAAGATGTGGAGGAAAAGGGAACCTCTGTGCACTGTTGATGGGAATGTGAATTGGTGCAAACATTATGGGAAAGAGTACAGAGATTCCTCAAGAAATTAAAAGTAGAAATACCATAAGAGCCAGTAATTCCACTACTGGGCATTCACCCAATGGAAGTAAAATACTAATTTGAAAAGATAGATGCACCCTTATGTTTATTACTGCATTCTTTACAATAGGCAAGACATGGAAACATCCCAAGTTTCCATCAACAGATAAAGATAAAGATGTGTGTGTGTGTGTGTGTGTGTGTGTGTGTGTGTGTGTGTGTATTACTCAGCCAAAAGTAGAATGAGATCTTAGCATTGCAACAACATGGATGGATGTAGAGGGTATTATGCCAAATAAAAAAAAGTCACACAGACAAATAACAAATGATGTTACTTATATGTAGAATCTAAAGCAAAGCAAAACAAATAAATATTAGACTCCTGAATCTTTTCTTTTTGCAACAATTTGTGCAAAATAGATCATAGATTTAGATATAAAATGTCAAATCATAAAACTTCTAGATGATTGAATAGGAAAATATTTAAAATCTACAAGTAGCAAAGAGTTGTTAGACCTGCATTAAAAGTATGATGCAAAAAAGAAAAAAAATAAGTTGGATCTGACACCAATTTTAAAACATTTGCTCTGTGAAATACACTGTTAAAAGGATGAAAAGACAAGCTATAGACAGGAGGGAAAAGAAAGTATTTGCATATTTACCAAAAGACTAGTATGTAGATTATATAAAGAACTCTCAACATTCAACTATTAAAAACAAACAAAAATGATCAATTAAAAAATGGACAAAAGATATGAAGAGATATTTTACTTAAGAAGATATATGGATAGCCAATAAATACATGAAAAGATGTTAAACATCATCAGCATTAAGGAAATGCCAATTTAGACTATGAGAGGTCATTATACTTTTATTAGAACAGCTAAAAAAATGACACTGTGAAATTCTTGTAAAAACATGAAGGGAATAGATCACTCATAGGTTGCTGATGAAAATAGGAAGTGATACAACCACTTGAAAAATAGTTTGGAAGTTTACGGAATAAAATACCCATAGATTTACTATATGGCCTTCTAATTGTACTCCTGAACATTTATCTCAAAAATAAAAACTGTGTCCAGGCAAAAAAATGCACACAAGTATTCGTAGCAACTATATTTATAATAGCCCCCCAAACTGGAACAGCCAAGATGCCTCTCAGTAGATAAAGGGTAAACAAAACAAAAAAAAAACAAAAAGCAAAATTGTGGTATATCCTTACCATGGAATACTACTCAACGATAAAATGAACCAAACTTTTGATGGTATGGAATTAGGAAAAATTTCCAGAGACTTATTCTGAATAAAATAAACCAATCCTCAAAGGTAACGTATTGAGAGAATTTATTTATATAGCATTCTTGAAATGACAAAAATATGGAGAAGAATACCAGGTTAGCAGTTGTCAGGGACTTGGGGTGGGTGGTGGAGGGAGAGCATGGGTTTTACTATAAAGGAATAGCACAAAGGATATTTTTGTGGAATAATAGAATTGTAATGTGATTGCAGGGGTTGTTACATGAACCTCACATGTGTTAAAACATGACCTACAACTACACACGTAGAAGTTGTACCAATATCCAGTTTCTGGCTTGCTGTTGTACTGTAATCAAATAAAAAGTAACCATTGGGAGAAACTGATGGAATGCTACAGAAGTCCTCTCTGCTCTACCTTTGTACCCACCTCTTGTATCTATCACTTCAAAAGAAGAAAAATATTAATTATCTGAAAACAGAAATGCATGAAGACCAAAATTTTAAACTAAAGTGATCTCTAGGCACATATAGGGAGCTCTATAATTTACATACTATTTGTATCTCTGTCGTTTTTACTAAATCTTTTCTACAAAGTGTGGTCCGTGGACTGAACAGCCTCGGAATCACCCGGGGGGGATTGTTAGAACTGCAAAATTTAAGACCACATCAAGTATCTAATAAATCAGAATTCCACTTTGACAAGAACCCAAAGGTTAGGTGCATATTAAAGTTGGAGTTGCTCTGATCTGAAAGAAAAATATGATATTATTTTAAGGTTGACTCAAAGTCTTGGTGAGTTTTGAAAACTTCTATTGCTTTTCTGAGAATCTTGATTAATGATAGAGACCAGGCTGGGTAAATCTGAGTGGTTTCACCTCTGCAAGCTCATAATCATTATACCGATAGAATGATATTTTTTTGGAATGAATATTTTAATGAACTCTTCTTTCATGTCTAGGAGGGAAGAAGGCCTTCTGGTCCTTACACTAATTTAATGGCTTTCTGTACTTCTTCATATTAAGTGTGAAGGAGGGAATGGACCCTGATCTATGAAGGAACCCTAGGATCTTTTGACTGAGATTATGTTTAGTGCAGAGTCACACATAAAATTTATCTTTTGTTTTCCAAATGTACTCATAGGATATAACAGAATGAATGTTTCTATTGCAACCTGCCCTGTAAAAGTAATTCCTTAATAGATTATGTTTTATTTTTTTAAATGGTTTAAAAATGCCATAAATGTTTATTCTATAGAATGCACCTGAAGTTTATTTATTTATTTCTATTTAAAAAATATTTTATTTATTTATCTGAGAGAGAGAGAGCATGAGCTGGGGGAGGGTCACAGGGAGAGGAAGAAGTAGACTCCCTGCCGAGAAGGGAGCCCAACAGCGGGGCTTGATCCCGGGACCCCAGGATCATGACCTGAGCAGATGCCCAACCGACTCAGCCACCCCGGCACCCCTGCATCTATACTTTAAATCAGTACTTTGGTACTTTGAATTATAGCTTCTTTATATTAGTTACAATAACTGTATCTTTAATTCCTTGGAGAACTTTCCAGTAATGAATAGAAGAATGTTTTTTATGAAATAACCTCCAAAATGGTAAAATTTCTATTTTCCTGACAGAGGAGAGATCTTTTAAGAAGAAATTCCTTTCCTTTGGTAAAGTAGCAGATAAACCCTGTCAGAAAATGAGGAACCAAAGGTATAAGCCAAGGGGCTATTAAAAAATTAAAAAGAAAAAAAAGGAGAGACTAGATAAAGCTATTCCTAATAGGAAATTTTGAACAATTTCACTGAGGTGCAGTGAAGAAACAATACACAAAGAGACGAAAGATAGAAGGCTAGGAGGAAGGGGATGGCTATGAATTCGGGAGCCCTATGGGGTGTAGAGTTGCTGTAAATTGCTCCTAAAGTGACCATGTGATTTCATAAAAATAAAAAAAACTAATTTCCCTTTCACTTCTCTATCTCTATCATCTATCTATCATCTATCATCTATCTCTATCTTTCTCTATCTCTCTGATTCAACTCATTCTCCATCTTATTGGTGGGGGACAACTTCATGAAGGCAGGTTGCTCTGCAAAGTTGCTCTACCAGTTACTCTTTTATCAGGGATATGTACCTGAATCTCCAAATCCTTAACAGTATTTAGCATTATCCAGGTGTTGTGTTTTGCTCTCTTTTTTTTTTTTTAAGTTTTTTTTTTTTTTTTTTTTTTTTTTTTTTTTTTTTTTTTGAGATTAAGAGAGAGAGTGAGCAGGGGAGGGGGAAAGGAGAGAAATCCTCGGCAGACATCCTGCTGAATGTGGAGCCAGACACGAGGCTCCTTCCCAGGACCCCGAAATCATGACCTGAGCCAAAATGAAGAGTCGGATGCTCAACTGACTGAGCCACCCAGGTGCCCTTGTGTTTTGCTATTCTAATACTTGTAAAGGGAAAACACATTTTAATATATGAATTTATCTGATTATGAATAATTATTCTTACTGATTTGAAAGTTTGTTACATATTCTAGATATGAACTGTTTACCTTGTTTACCTTTTTGATATACTGTGGGTAATTAGTCACATTTTAAACAACTTCTTCCATCTTTAATATCATCACTAAATGGATGAATGTGTAAAAATGGTCATAGTACACGAGGAGATTAATGAAAACACTGAATTATGGATTACACCTACAATATAAAAAGATCCTTTTTTCAGGTGGCCAGGAAGATGGCAGACATTCAGACTGAGTGGCCCCACTAAAAGCAGCCAAATATGTTTTGAAATAAGAGTGCCCTGCTTGTAGAAAATGACAAGGAAAAGCTCTTCAAAAACATCTATTTGGGCTTTGAGATGATCAAGGAGGCCATTGAGGGCACAAATATTGACAGGAAATGCCCTTTTACTGGTAATTTCCATCCAAGGGTGGATTGTTTGGTGTGGTGACCCAGAAGAAGATGCAGAAGACCAGTGTTACCCACCAAGACTGCCTCCACTACATCCATAAGTACAACCACTTTGAGAAACACCAAAAGAACATGTCCGTGCACCTGTTCTCCTGTTTCAGGGACGTCCAGATTGGTGACATTGCCACGGTGGGACAGTGCTAGCCCTCGAACAAAACCTTACGTTTCAATGTGCTCAAAGTCAGGAAGGCCTGGCACCAGGAAGCAATTCCGGAAGTTCTGAGACTAGACATCTGTCCAAAGCCCTGAAGAAAATAGTTATTCCTCTCCAAAAATTATAAAAAGCAGAGAGAACATTCATAGAAAAACAATCCAATGGCAAAGGTAAGCAAGAGAACAAACATCCATGAGTATCTGCAGAAATCTTGATGATGAATGTAGACTTCCATTTGCAATGAAATTTGAAGCTTTAAGTCAATACTACTTAAACATAAAAGAGAACGAATTCACCAGACAATATCTGGTTGGTATCATTTTTTTAAAGATATATAATATTTTTTTTATGAGAGAACCATATGCAAATATGATTACTTTATGAAATAAATAGTTCATGTAGTACTGAAGAACAGAAATGTAATACAATTAAAGAGAAATTTGTGTAATTTTAACTTTCGATTATAATAGCTTTCCTTGTGGGTCATCGTCTAATTTTACATGGACAGCTGTTTTCATAACACTGATACACTTGTACAATTTAATATATTTTAAAGTAACATGTGCATGAAAAATTAAGGGTCACTAAGAAAGCTTACAAAGCTGAAATTGCTATAGCAGTTAGCTTAATCATGGCGATGTATTTCCATTGATTCTGGACTTACGACCATATTAGATACAATATCTAGTTTCTAATTATAAGAAAAAATGTGAAGGGATTCTATGAACAGTTTGGAAGTTGTTTTATAGCACTTTATTTCCTTTATTTGTCATTATGTTGACGTTTTCATGCTAAAGTTCTAGATACTTCTTTCAGATATAATTGTTATCATAAAGATCATACTGCATGGATTAAGAAGATCCCAATAGAAATATATAGAATCCTGGGGTGCCTGGGTGGCTCAATCATTTAAACATCTGACTCTTGATTTCCCCTCAGGTTGTGATCTCAAGGTTGTAAGATTGAGTCACACATCTGGCTTCATGCTCAGCCTGGAGTTTGTTTGAGATTCTCTCTCCCTCTGCCTCTCCTGCCTTCCCACCCAAAATAAATAAAATCTGAAAAAGAAGAAAGAAAAAGAAAGAAAGAAAGAAAGAAAGAAAGAAAGAAAGAAAGAAAGAAAGAAAGAAGAAAGAAAGAAAGAAAGAAGAAAGAATTCCATTCAAAAGTCAAAAGTATCTGGTCATCAATTCATGATGCTTGAGAAAGTTCACGTTTTAACAGAAGTGTCTATATCCAATTTCTTTCCCTTTGGACCAGTCTTCTTGCTACACATCAGACCAGCTTCTGATAACATAACCAGTCTCTGAACATTAACACTGTTCAGTAAATAACAAAGACATATAATGCATAATTTCAGCTTGACTATTTAAAATACAAAGTGTAATGTGAATTCTTGTTATAGCCTTCCTTTAATCAATAAAGTATGGCACTGTATCCATCATGCAAGATAACTGGGGATAAAGAAAAAAAAACTCCTTTTCTACTTTTTAATTCCTTAATATATGAAGACCTTCAAACATAATCAATATTATGAATCAGTGTTTGCAAGAAATGTGTTACTCATCGGTCTGCTTTTTACTTTTAATTGCTTTTTTATATAGTAAAACAAAACGAAGTAGAAAAGAATAGATAATGAGGATAATAAAACATATAGATCTGTGAACTGAAACTTTATGAAATAATATGACCTTTACATAAAATTTATTCCTTGTCAAAATACTTGGTAATTATCCTCAAAAGCATTAAAGGATATTAAAAAAAATTGTGAAAATTTGTGTTCTAGCTCTGTTGCTGCCACACATAAACTTTGAGCCATTCAGCAGGTTTTTTTTCAAGGCTTACGACATTATTTGCTTCATTACTACACTGGAAACTTAGGACCTATAAAGAAATTTTTTTTTTCCTATAAAGAAATTTATTAGGAACACATTAATATTTTAAATTCTGTAGGTGATAGTAAAATTCTATTTAGTACAAATTACTGTTTATTACAACATGTAATTTGTAATTAATTGGAGCATATCTCATGTCAAGTCATGTTGGTGAAGCTTCATTTCTTTATTCCCTCCTTCAATCATTCATATATTCTTACATCGAATAAATGTAAGCTTAGCTCTAGGTTTAGCTCTAGGACACAATGGTGAACAAACACTTGTGGTTGTTCAGTCTGGTGTTGCATTTGCCAACTTTTGACTTGTGAATCCTTTTATTAAGATGTGAAGGGGGGGCGGTGCATGGGAGGCTCAGTCAATTAAGCCTCTGGCTCTTGGTTTCTGTTCAGGTCATGATCTCATGGACCGTGATATGGAGCCCTGCCTCGGACTCCATGCTCCTGGGTGGAGCCTGCTTGAAGAGTCTCTTCCTCTGCTCCTCCTCCCACTTGTGTTCTCTCTGTCTAAAATAAATAAATACATCTTTAAAAGAAAAACATATTTGAAAAGGTGTGATTTGCTGAGGTAAAAATGGCCTAGGTTTCAAATTTCTTTAGCAATATGATGATTTGCAAATCTTTAAAAATGAAACCATTTAAGAATTTCTGAGCATGTACTGAGTAAGCTCATGTAAAGATTAGTTAGGATCAGATGAGCTTGCTTAGGATTCAATTAGTTGATATATCTAGGTCTTATCAGCTAACTGGTGTTTGCTTCTATATTAGAAGATCATTGATTTCTCTGTATTTTCTTACGAGCACTTAACTGAATTCACTCGATGTATGAAACACATTTTTTTCTCTTAATTTTCATTTAAATGTCTCTGAATTTTATAATAGCGGTTTTAACTAGTAGACTATTGTAATTTGTTCTTATTTTTATTGTGTATTATTTACTTATGTCAAAAATTGCCATATAGACCAACCAGAAATAAGTAACACTATGCCAAAGTAGAAGTTAATGAGAAAAACTAGTATTATAATTATTCTATATATTGTCTTAAGATTTAGAGGTATATAACTCCTATTTCCTGGATCAATGCATTTATGTAGCAACATTAAATGTTTCAAAAACTTTAAAAATCAGTATTAGGGTGAGAAAATATAGTGACTAACATTCAATAGGACTATATATTGCTAATAAATTCTCATCATCAAACTGTATTTCTGAAAAATATCTCTCAAATTGAAGTCATATATCCCTTTACTCCCTGCATCATTTATAACTAACATGGAAACTATACAAGCCACTTTGCTGAAAATTTATAGCCTGGAAAATGCAAAAACTATCAAACATCATATCATGCAAAAAGTCTGTTCAATTTCTGATGCTGCAATATAGGGTTACGTTTCTGTCCAAACTTTAAAATATTTCAAGTTTCCAGGCCAAATATAGTGTAATATGGTCTTTTTGACATATATCAATTCAAAAATTCTTAAAATTATATAAATCATAAATTGTAATGTTTGTAAGTAAAACATGTTTTACTTTTATTGATTATACATGGCAAATTTTTTAATAATAAAGCTGAATATCATCTCTATTTTTTTAAAAAAGGCTTCCTTTCCCATCTGATAGTCCAGTTTCCCCAACATAATTTATGAAATCATTCATCCCTTCTTTCCATTGATTTTAAATGTACATATTATTAAATCCCAGAATTGCTCAGAGGCTATTTTGAGAGTTTTGACTTTGATCTAGGCATCTTTATATTATGCTTTAATATCTGGTAGGGTTAACCCCCTTTGCCCTATCACTATTACTCTATTTACTAGAAAGTCTTGGCTGATCATTCTGATTTACTTTTTCTTATGACCTTTAAAACCAGATTTGCTGTTTTATCTCCTTCCCACAAAGCACCATTTTTATTTTTATTGGAATTTTATAATATTTATGGTTAAACATATGGAGAAATGGCATTTTTATTATTCTGAGTATTACTATGCAGAACATGACACACATTGTATTTGTTTATGCCACCTTTGGGTCTCTGAGTAATATTTTAAATATTTCTTCACATAGTACAAGCTCATTTCATGTTTAGTTTATATCTAGAGATGTTAATAGTTCTTATAATTGCTAGTGGACCTTTTAGTTTGACATATTTTTCAAGCAATGGCTTTTATATGAGAAAACTACTTATTTCTGTAGGTTATTTATTTATTTACTTATTTATTTAAGAAGATTTTACTTATATATTTGGGCAGAGCAAAGGCAGGGAAGAGGAACAGAAGGAGAAGGAGAAACAGACTCCCCATTGAGCAGGGAGCTCAAGGTGGGGCTCAATCCCAGGATCCCGAGATCATGACCTGAGCAGAAGACAAATGCTTAACCAACTGAGCCACACAGGTGCCCACGTAAATGCTTTAAATGGTAAATGAGATTATTCCCTTAATTTCCTTTTTTTTTTTTTAATTTGCTTCTTTGTCAAATATCAGTTGACTGTATTTTTCACATCTCTATTTCCGCACTCTTTATTCTGTTGCATTGATCTGTGGCTCTTTCCCTTTGCCAATGCCACATCGGTACAATTATTGTGGCCTCTAGTAAGGCTTCACATCTGGTAAAGTAAATCCTACAGTGCTCCACTTCTTCTTCAAAACTGTTGAAGAAGTTTCTACATTCTATTTTTTTTTTTTTTTTTTTTTTACGTTCCAGGTAGAATCAGTTTTTTTGGTATCTACAGGATTTTTGCTGGGATTTTTATATGGATTATACCAATTCTGTGGATAAAGTTGGGAAGAATTAAGATTTAGTAATATGGAGGCTTCTGACCCACATATTAATTCTTCATGGATTTAGATCTTGATGAATGTTTTTCATCATTTCATAGTTTTCTGCATATGGTTCCTTTATTCATAGACTTTACATTATTTCTGCCTGTGCAGATTTTATATCATTAAAACTCTTGTATGTGACCATATTTATTCTGATATTATTCCTACAGAAATAGATTCAATGGTAACCTCCAGGCTTTTTGGCAAAAATCACTTCATTAACTTCTCCTTTTTTGTTTTTTAAATATTTTATTTATTTATTTGAGAGTGAGAGAGCGAACGCAAGAGGAGAGAGAAGCAGAGGGAAAAGCGAACTCCCTGCTGAGTGGAGACCCTCCCGCCCCTAAACACATAGGGCTCAATCCCAGGACCCTGAGATCATGACCTGAGCCAAAGTCAGATGCTTAACAAGCTGAGCCACGTAGGATCCCCAATTTCTTGCTTGTTTTAATATCAATATTTAGTACTTTCTGAAAGAAAAACTTGTGGGAAATAATTCTTACATAGTTAAACCAGTTGTCCATGATTCTTTTTTCTTGAACAATAGCTTGTTTCCTACAAAATAGTTTGTATTTTACTATAATAGTTTGTTTACTACTGCTTCTTAGAGAAATATCTCATTTTGTCATTATTTTCTGTCACTGAATGTAGCATTGGAGAAGCAGGTTTTAAGACCAACTTTTCCCATTATAGATTACTATAATTGTTTCCTTCTCTGTTTTAAGAATTATTTATTTATATTAGAAAATTGCACTACCTTTTACCAGCTATATCTCTGTGTTGAGTATTCTATGCCAAATCTTTATCTTGTTAGAAAAGAAATGTTCCTTTCATTTGCATGTGTAATTTAAAAAAAATGTTTTCCAGAATTTTTGCTGTATCCAATGTTCTTCTTTTAAATTTACTGTTTTAATTCTCCCCTCAAGGATACCACCTAGACAAACTCCGGCTCTCCTTTTCTGCCTTCTATTTCAGCTGTTTCATTCAGAATTTATTTAAGACTTTATTATTTTTTGTTTTCTTTCCTTCACTATTATTGATCATACCTCTTATGTTTCTTGTTATATTAATAATGCTACATGTTTTTGTACTGCTTTCACGTCCACCTAGAGTCTATCATGGTGTTTTTTGCTTGTTTGTTTGTTTTCTTTCTGTTCTTTCCTGAGATCTACCAGTTTAGTTTTCATATCTCACTCATGTAACCAGAATACAATGATTTCAGTTTTTGCAAGGGTTGTGGTAGGGGCAATATTTTTAGAGGTGGCAGTAGCAACAGTTTTGGTAGTAGTATCTAGAATGCAGCTACTGTGGAGTTTTAGTAGAGACTGCAGTGCACCTTTTCCAGAAAAGACTGACAATGGGCTAATTTTGTGTTATTATGGGTATCATCTCTGACTGGGTAAGTGCATTCTTATTTCTCTGGGCTTTAATTGATCTACCTAATACTTTCTAATACTTTTATTTTTCTTGAATAAGACAGTTTGCTTTTCCTCTTTATATTCCACACCAAAACATGAATGATAGAGCAATGGTGTGTAGAGTAACTATAGGCAAAAAAGTAGACTATCTGGGAAAATCTGAGAGAAGGAATTTGGACTGGATATTAAAAGTAGTGAAGATTCAGTTAAGAATAGGGATGATCTTGGGATTCCTGGGTGGCTCAGTGGTTTAGCACTTGCCTTTAGCCCAGGACGTGATCCTGGAGTCCTGGGATCAAGTCCCACATTGGGCTCCCTGCATGAAGCTTGCTTCTTCCTCTGCCTCTCTCTGTGTGTCTTTCATAAATAAATGTTTTTTGTTTTTTTTTTTTAAAGAATAAGGATGATCTTATGGCAGTTTAAGGAGTGCAGTGATAACACAATTCATCAAATGATCCCCTATCATCTCCTGGAAAATGGACTCACTGTAGTAACCCATGCTTCTTCGCAGCACTCTCTACCCATTTAATCTACTTTCTTTTTTTCTATAGCATACGTCATCATTGGACATGTCATAAATTCACTCAATTGGTTTATTACTTTTTCATTTTATTAAAATATTAGCTTCATAGCAGAAATATCTCTTTTATTCACTGCTGTATCCCACTAGCCTAGAACAGTGTCTGGTAGAGGATGGATGCTCAATAATTATTTTGCATTGAATGGATAAATGACTTAAAGATATGGGGAATAAGTATTTCTATTTAATTATTAATATTTAATTATTATTTAATTATTAAGGAAAGATGATTCTTTCAAATAACTTGCTTAAATAAAAAGAATAAATTCTCTGGGCTAATTTCCAGAAACATTCTATAACCATGCTAAAACAACGTTTTATCTGTTTTAGGCACAAAGCTAAGATAATTCAAATTTTGCATCCTCTCTTCTCTCATTTGAATTCATATCCTTTTAGTTTTCTATGTAACATTTGGAAAGTGATTGAATAAGAGTGTGGTAGGGAGCAAGTTTGAAAGCTTAGATTCATTTATTCGTCCAACAAATCTTTTTTGAGAGTTTATTATGTGCTAGACTCCACTCTAGACACTGAAGAAAACACTATTATGAAAGTTATTTTACAATGAAGAGTCTCCCTTGCTGGTAGAGTAATTTCTTCCTCCTGAAGATTCTTTAGCAACTTCTACAAAATGAACTTTCAGGGAGAAAGAATTGTTCGAGCATCAGTTTCACAGTCTCTCAGTCCTCCAGAACTAGATTAGATCATGCTCTGCGGATCAATTACAAAGTCAAACCTAGGAGCAGAAGACTTACATGTTAGAGCTGTAAATTGGTTCTAAATTTTATTGTTTAGAATAAAATCATGATAAATATATCTGGGCATAGTTTCTGAAAGCTGTACAAAATGGGAGGGCAAAATTTTAGTTTGATTTGAATTTATGAATAGGTGTGCATTTCACAGATATTCTGCACTCAGTGTGCTAGATCAAACAGAAAGGAGAGTTTATAGTCACTCCTGTTGTTTAGTTGACACATTTGGATTTAGTAGTGGGCCATGAAAACCAAATTTAAGATGCCAGAAGTTCCTGACTACAATGAAGAGAATAGATTTCAAGAACACAGAAATAAAAATTTTGAGTAGATTAATCAAGTGTAAGAGACTCAGGTCCCCCAACAATACCCTTTGAATGGACCCAGAGGTGAATTCTCTCAACAAGTCACTCTGAAAACCACTGATGAGAGGCCATGATGGTCTTTAAAAAGTGGTTGTAGATTAATTGTTCTTGGTAGGGAGATACTTCAATTAAATGGACTTTCTGATTTCAACTGGAATTTCTTCATTCCCAGGAAAGCAAAATGAGAAAAAATATTTCATAAAACATCACAGCCACATTCCCTAAACCTTTTTACTAGAATTCCTCAAATGTAATTGCTGCTAATTTTTTTCTGGAATAAATACGTACAAGGAAACAACAACAAAAAAATCTAGACATTAACTTTACAGAAAATATTTGAACCTGGCTCTGAGCCCATCATGACATCTGGGCAAACTGAACTACTCTATGGTTCACTGCTCATAGTGGAGGTTACTTTATCAAGTGATAAATATTTTACTTAGCAAGTCTTTGAATCTCACCTAAAATTATTTTGCTGTTTTTTAAACATATATTTATATCACTTGACAGGATTCTCCTATCTGCTCTAATCCTTATATGATCATTTGAATATGAGGGACCAAATTCAAGCATTTTCTCCCAAAATAATAAACCAAGGGCAATACTGCTTCACCTGGGGAATCACAAATATTAGTTTCACCATCAAAGACTTAAAATACGATTCTCTGTTTACCCTTAAAGGAAGTAGGATGGCTTTGGGAGGAAGATAGTGGCATGGCCTAAGATTATTAATTGGCAGTTTCAAATTCAGAGATTTTATCTGACATGTGCTCTTTACTTGAGCAAATCAGTACAACCTTAGGATCTGATAAACAACAATTAAACTGTTAAATGTGGGTTTCTTGCCTTCTTATTCCAGTAGTTAGAGGATACCAGAAGCAGAAAGCAGAGATAACAGTATATCTTCATTTTATCACATTGGGAGTTGTAGTCATCAATTGGCTCTATAACACAAGTTAAAACAAAAGGGCTTTCATTGCCTAATATCCTATAGGGTATCACGGCATAAATTTATCTTCCTGCTTATAGTATACAGAGAACCGAAGGTATTAAGTATAAAGCATGTTGTTAAGAAGAATTATTGGGGGGGGGCATAATGTAGGAGATTAATTCCATAAAAATTAGGTGTCTGCCATTTCAGTAAAATTTCTGTTGGCCTCATGTTTTACATCATGTAAAATAACCATATCCAAAATGAATGAAGAGACATAACCATATAAAAAAACACATTTAGTGTGCTTATCTGACCATTTTTCATTGAAAAGAAATAAAGGAAGGGAGGGTCTCTGGATGCTCGTGTTGCAGTGTCCTCTTGCAGCAAAGCAGACACATCATGATGGTTGATTACATCTGAAGTTGTCAAAACATTTTCTCATTTGAAACGATGGTTATTTGGGATGTGGATTTCTTTCTTCTACTTAACTGTCAGTCTGGGCATACCTGGGATTGCTTAATGTCTTATACACCAACATGAAAACCTTAAAATGGCAAATAATTAGGGACTTTATGCAAATAATTCACTTTACAAACATATATTCAATATGATTAGTTGAGGACCATGTATTCATTGGTGGATGACTTTAAATCCAGGTGCCTGAGATAGTCCTGGATTAGACCAATTTTTGCGAGTGCTTAGTGTCTTCATTTCTCTCTCAGAATCTTTAGAAGTGTTTCTATTTATATGATAAACACATTTTTAAAAAACCTCTTTCACCGGGCTTATCATATTCCCCATCACACTGGAACACTAGCCTTTATTATATAAAATAACATATTGAAAATTTAGTAACGAGGCCAGTTGGGTGACAATATATTTAGAGATTAGAAGATGTGAAGGTATAAATTAGCACCACATGATGGTGTTTCCTCTCCCTGTCAGAAAGGAGAGCTAAAAAACAAAAACAAAAGCAAAACATAATGAAAAACAGAAACAAGAGAGATAGAAAAGAAAAAAAAAAAAAGATATGAGAAAGGAATCATATTTTCCGGTATCACATCTGATGATTCATGGGGAAACCATTTCTGCTTCCCTTCCCCCCACCTCCACTGCCCCAACCTGACTTACTGGGATCATGGGACTTAAAATTTTTGTTCTCCAAGTGAAAAGTATTTCATTGGTGTACACATATTGATTCCTTTAATAGAAAGATAAGGTTTTCACTGAACTAGTACGCAACAGTAAGTTATCTTGATGGGTGAGGTGATTAATCTTAACTATCAAGGTTAATAGGGATACTGATAACTTAAGTTCAAAGAAAAAGATAGCTGGAATCTAGACAATTCTCTAGGGCATCTTCTGATAAATCCACTGAGGAACAGCCAAACTTCAAGGGCTCAGCTCACTTAGCAATCAAATTTTAGGTCATACTGTGGGTTCATAAGCTACTCCATTACTTTGAACATGAAGCAAAGTAGATGTCTATAATTCTCCCTTGCTAACGAAATTACTCTTCTGATAATGATGATGGTGGTAATGATGATGATAGGTAAAATTTGTTTCTTAATATGTGTCAGACACTGTTCTAAGTACATTTCAGACATAATTAATTTAATCCTACATTTTCAGGTAGACATTATTAAGATACATTTTTCAGGACATGTAAATCCAAAAGATGACTTGTATAACCTCCCTAAAATATATCTATTTCTGTTAGGCGATGCAACCGGAGAGACATAGAGTTAAATTTAAAGTCCAGAGAAAATAGTAAATGGAGTTAGGAAAGGCTGACATGTCACTAATTGTAGCCTCTTTGCACAAACTAACCACACAGAAATCTTCAGTAAAGATGATGCCCTGGTTCTTACTCTTTTCCACTTTTTTTCAGTGTCTTTTTAGCTCTACAATGGAAAGACAGGAATCAAGAAAGCGTTTGTTGCTAAGCAAATATAAGTACCATTATTACCTTTTTATAAATAAAGGTGGAAAAATTTGGTTGATCATCTTAAGATCATCAAATAATTTAATCTATTTCTTGGAATCTGAAAATGGATATGGCATTATTTGCTAATCTTTCAGAGGTACAAGAGAAAAAAATCAGCTTCTTGAAAACACAACTCTGGTGATTTGTGTTCATGTACGAACAGTGAATTTTATACTGGTCAGGACTCCTCTGAGAGATCGCGGAATAAAAGGCAGGCTTCATATCAGCAAACACTTAAGAACTTAAACCACACGTTGTAAGATGCTTCACTGATTTGTCCTATGATAAACTAGGCAATTGTGTCTTTTTTTTCCACTTTTTTCTTTTTGAAGATTTTTTTTAAGATTTATTTATTTATTTTTATTTATGATAGACACAGAGAGAGAGAGAGAAAGAGGCAGAGACACAGGAGGAGGGAGAAGCAGGCTCCACGCCAGGAGCCCGACGTGGGACTCGATCCCGGGACTCCAGGATCACGCCCCCGGCCAAAGGCAGGCGCCAAACCCCTGAGCCACCCAGGGATCCCTCTTTTTGAAGATTTCAAGTAATCTCTACACCCAGTGTGGGGCTCCGACTCATGAATCCCAAGATCAAATCACGTGCTCCACCAACTGAGCCAGTCAGGTACCCCTAATTTTGTCATTTTGATTCTTTATGAATGTACCACATCCATTTTAGTCTAATTGACACACATGGATTTTTTTCTCAGGTGAATTTTTTTTGTGCCATTCTAAATGCAAACTGATGAAAAATGCTTTCATAAAAATACTGGAAATACTTTTTTATGCTCTCTAAAATATGGAAGCAGCAATGGCCAGTGAATATTTATGCAAGATACAGGGGGTGTACATTCTGAAATGTGGGGCCAAGGGAAAAAATATATTTTAAGCATATAAATCAACTTTAATCATTTAAAATACAAAGACCTTTCCGTTTCCACATAGCCATAATATTTGGCAAAATGCAAGTGAAAAAGCATAGTAATATCTTTGAAGATGTCTAATATACTATATATAAGAAATGTTTTATGTAAATAAATAAAAATATGCTACCTAAATAAGTCAATACTAGGATTCTTAAAATTTTGAATTTTTTAAAAAATTAATTTTGTGGGCTACTTGAGTGTCTCAGTTGATTGAGTGGTGACTCGGTTTTGGCTCAGGTTGTGATCATGAGGACCATGATCGGTTTTGAGTGGGGACTCGGTTTTGGCTCAGGTCATGGGACCAAGCCCAGTGACGGGCTCCTCATTCACAGGGGAGTTGGATTGAGGATCCTCTCTTTCCCTATCCCTCTCCCTCTGCTCCTCCTCCTGTTCATGCACTCTCTAAAATAAATAAATAAAATTTAAAAAAAAAACTAATTATACTTTTCTTTATTTATTAATGATTTATGTTGATGAGGATCCTCTCTTTCCCTATCCCTCTCCCTCTGCTCCTCCTCCTGTTCATGCACTCTCTAAAATAAATAAATAAAATTTAAAAAAAAAACTAATTATACTTTTCTTTATTTTAATATAATGAATATTTTCTTTTAAAAAATATTTTCTTAACCTAGGCTTTGTCAATACTTAATAATCCATGTTTCTTTAAAGTAAATATAGGGGTGTCTGGCTGGCTTAGTTGCTAGAGCATCCAACTCCTGGTCATGAGTTCAAGCTCCACATTGGGCAGCCTACTTTTTTTTTTTTTAATTAAAATAAAATAAATATATCGTAGAGTAAAATGTATTCTGATGACACAGAAAAGAAAGAAGTTAACTTTTAACATATACACTTAAATAAGTAGTACTTGAGAATAGTCATCAGGCTATATAATATACTTAATCCAAAATAATTTTTATGAATATAATATTTTTCCAGTTTTATTGAGAAACAATTGATGGACATCACTGTACAAGTTTAATTGATATATAGTTTGATATATGTTGTAATAGACTTGCTATAATAGTTCAGCTAACATCCATCTTATCATACAGATACAATAAAAAAAAAGGAAGAAGAAAATAATAAAGGAAAAATAAATTTTGTTTTTGTGATGAGAACTCTTAGGATTTACTTTCTTAACTACTTCTCTCTACCATACAGCAGTGTTAGGTATAATCATCATGCTGTACATTATATCCCTAGTACTTATTCTTTAACTGGAAGTTTGTATCTTCTGACCACCTTCCTCCAATTCCCCTCTTACCACTCCCTGCCTCTGATAAGAAAATAAATAAATTTGATCTCTTTTTCTGTGAATTTCTTCTTGTTGTTGTTTTAGATTTCACACAGAAGTGACATCATAAAGTATGCATCTTTTTTTTTGACTTACTTCACTTTGCATGATGCCTTCAAGTTCCACCCATGTTGTTGCAAATAGTAGGGTCTCCTTATTTTTTATGACTGAAAAGTATTCCATTGTCTACGTACATATTACAACTTCTTCATCCAACCACTGATGAACACTTAGGCTGCTTCTACATCATGGCTATGGTAAATCATGCTACTAGGAGCACAGTGAACCCGGAGGCGTACACATCTTTTCAAGTTAGTGTTCCTGCTATCTTTGGATACATTTCCAGAAGTAGAATTGCTGGATCATATGAAGTTTTATTTTTAATTTTTTGAGGATACTCTATATTGTTTGTTTCCACAGTGGCTCTACTAATTTACAATCCCACCAACAGCACACAAAGGTTCTGCTTTCTACACATCAATGCCATCATTTGTTAATGCTTATGTTTTTGATGATGGCCATTCTAACAGGCATGAGGTAATAGTTCATTGTGGTTTTAATTTCCACTTCCCTAATGCCTAGTGATATTGAGCATCTTTTCATATACCTGTTGGACTTTTGCATATCTCCTCTGGAAAAATATTTATTCAGTTTCTTTGCCCATTTTTGTTTTAATTGAGTTGTTTTATTGGTATTGAGTTGCATGAGTTCTTTATATATTTTGGATATTATCAGATATATGGTTTGCAAATTTTTTCCCGTCCATAAGTGATCTTATGGTGATGGTTTTCCCCGTCCATAAGTGATCTTATGGTGATGGTTTCTTTTGCTATGCAGAATCTTTCTAGTTTGACGTACTTCTATTTATTTTTTTGTTTGTTTATTTATTTATTGTTGTTTGTGCTTTAGTTGTCATATACAAAAAAAAATCATTACCAAGATGCATATCAAGAGGCTTTGTTCTTATGTTTTCTTTTAGGAATTTCATGGTTTTAGGTCTTACATCTAAGTGTTTATTTCAAGTTAATTTTTGTAAGTAGTCTAAGAACTGGGTCCAGTTTCATTCTTTTATTGAGGAATAATATCCAGTACCATTTGCTGAAAGAGACTATTTTTTCCTCCATTGTGTATTTTTGGTTCCTTTGTCAAGAATTAGTTGGATGTATATGCTAGGGTTCATCTTCTGGGCTCTCAGTTCTATTCTATGGTTTTATTTGTCTGTTTTTATGCCAGTATCATACTGTTTTGATGACTATGGATTTACAGTATAGCTTGAAATCAGGGAGTGTGAGTTTTGTTCTGTCTCAGATTGTCTTGGGGTATACATAGTCTTTTGTGGTTTCATATCAATTTTAGGAGTGTTTTCTTAACTTCTGTAAAAAATTTTCATTGCAATCTTGTTAGGTATTTCATTGAATCTACAGATGCATTCAGTAATATTAACATTTTAACAATATCAATTCTTCCAATCCATGAACATGGGATACTCTTTCATCTATGTGTCTTCAATTTCTTTATCAATGTCTTGTGGTTTTCAGCACAGAGATCTTTCATCTCCTTAGTTAAATTTATTCCTTTTTTATTCTATTGTAAATGGGACCAATTTATTGGTTTCTTTTTCAGAAAATGTGTTACTGTTTAGAAACTCCACTGATATTTGCATGTTAATTTTGTATCTTGAAACATTATTGATTTAATTGATTAAATCCAGCAGCTTTTTTGGTTTAATCTATAAATTGTTTTATATGTAAAATCATGTTGTCTGAAAATAGTGACAGTTTTACTTGCTTCAATTCAATACCTTTTATTTATTTTTCTTGCCTGATTCTTCTAGCTAGGACTTCGGTACTATGTTGAGTAGGAATGGATAGAGTGAGCATCCTTGTCTTATTTCTACTGTTAGAGGAAAAGTTTTCCATCCTTTCAATTATTGGTGTAATTTTAGCTGTGGAGTTGACATACGTGACTTATTATGTTGAGATATGGTCCTTCTAGGCCTAAATTGCTAAGAGTTTTTTCATGAATGGATGTAGAT
Organism: Vulpes lagopus; assembly: GCF_018345385.1. Taxonomy (NCBI): domain Eukaryota; kingdom Metazoa; phylum Chordata; class Mammalia; order Carnivora; family Canidae; genus Vulpes; species Vulpes lagopus. Next base: position 8,306,255 of record NC_054827.1, read on the forward strand.
TATTGCCAAATGATGTTTTTGCATCTATTAAGATAATTATATGATTCTTTTCACTCAGTCTATTAAGGTGATATATTACACTGATTGATTTGCATACCTAAAATCAATCTTTCATCCCAGGTGTAAGTCCTCCTTGATCATGGTGAATTATCTTTTCAATTTCTTGCTGAATTGGTTAGTATTTTATTGAAAAATTTTGCACCAATGTTTATCAAGGATATTGGCCTGTAGTTTCCTTTTCAAGTTGTGTCTTTTTCTTGTTTTAATATCAAATAATGCTGTCCTCATAAAATGAGTTTGGGAGTACTTTCTCCTTTTCAAGTTTTTGAGAGATTTTGAGAAAGATTGTTATTAATTCTCCTTAAATGATTGATAAAATTCACCAGTGAAGTCATCTGGTCCTGGACTTTTCTTCATTGGTATATTTTTTTTATTACTAATTCAATATCCTTAAAAGTATTTGATCTATTTAGATTTTCCATTTCTTCCTGATTCAGTCTCAATAAGTTGTATGTTTCTAAGAATTTTTCTATTGATTCTAGTTTGTCCAGTTGTTTGGCATATAACTGTTCATAGTAGCCTCTTATCCTTTGAATTTCTGTAGTATTTATGTCTCCCTTTTCATTTATAACTTTGTTAATTTTTATCTTTTCTCTTTTTCTCTTGGTTAGTCAGGCTAATGATTTTTGTCAATTTTGTTTATTGTTCCAAAGAACCAACTCTTACTTTGGTTAATCTTTTCAATTGTTTTTCTCTTCTCTATTTCAATTATTTCTCCTTTAATTTATATCATTTCCTTTCTTCTGCTAACTTTGGGTTCAGTTTGTTCTGCTTTCTCTAGTTACTTTAAGCATAATGTTAAGTTGCTTACTTAGTTTCTTTCTTTCTTCTTAATGTTGGTGCTTATTGCTATGAACTTCCCTCTTAGAAGACTGTTGTTTACTTTCCATATGTTCATGAATTTCCTACTTTTCCTCTTGTTATTAAGGAGCCTGGCATTGTTACTGAGGTTATTGGTATTGTTTCATATAATTGTAATCAGAGAAGACACTTGGTATGATGTCAATTTCCTTGAGCTCACTAAGAGTTGTTTTGTGACTAATATATGGTCTATTATGGAAAATGTTTTATGTGCATTAAGAATCTGTACTCTGTTGTTATTGGGTAGAGTATTCTGTATACATCTTTCAGTTCCCTTTGATCTATAGTGCGGTGCAAAACCAGTTTCCTTATTGACTGGATGATCTATCCATCATTGAGAGTGGGTATTAAAGTTCACAACTCCTGGGGCACCTAGGTGGCTGGGCACCTGGTTAGGCAGCTGCCTTCAGCTCAGATCATGATCCCAGGAACCTGGAAACAAGCCCCACATTAGCTCCCTGCTCAGCGGGGAACCTGTTTCTCCCTCGAACTCTTCCCCTTCTCCCTGCTTTTGTGCTCTCACTCTCTCTCTCTAAAATATATAAATAGATAAAAATCTAAACAAATAAAAATAAGTAAAGTCCACAATTCATATTGTATTACTGTTTATTTCTCTCTTTAGCTCTGTTTGTTTTTGCTTTATATATTTCAATGCTCTGATGTGGGGCACAAAAATATTTACAATGTTAGGTATTTTTATCTTATTTACATTTTTATCATTGTATAATTATCCTCTTTGTCACCTTTTACCATTTTTAGTTTAAAGTCTACTTTGTCTTGTGCAAGTATATCTAATCCTGAAATGTTTTAGTTACTATGTATTTGAAATGTCTTTTTCTATCCATTCACTCCTAGACTACATGTGACTTCAAAACTAAAGTGAGTCTCTTATAGGCAGCATATTATGAGATCTTAATTTATTTAATCAATTCAGCCATTCTACGTATTTTGATTGAAGAATTTAATCTATATTTAAAGCAACTATTGATAGTTAAGTACTTATTATTGCCATTTTGTTAATTATTTTCTTGTGTTTTGTAGCACAAAGTGTTTCTTATTACTCTGCTGTCTTTGTGTGCACAAGTGTGCATGCATGTTATGGTGTCCTTTGGTATTACTATGGTTTGATTTTTTTATAGTGTTTGTGTGTGTGTGTGTGTGTGTGTGTAATTATTACAGAATTTCCCCTTGTGGTTATCATGAAACTTACATAAAACATCTGAAACTTATTCTCACACTGTTTCAAATTGATATCTTAACTTCAGTAGAACCTGTATACTTTACATTTTTATTTCTCTTCTCATATTTTAAGTAATTACTGTTAAAATTAAAATTTACATGTCTTTTATATTGTGTAACTACCAGGTTATTGTATTTATGGTTATTTTTAAAAGATTTATTTATTGGAGCAGGGGCTGGGAGGGGCAAAGGGTAAGAGAGAAGCAGACTTCCCACTGAATGCAGAGCCTGAGGTGGGGCTCGATCCCATGGCCCTGAGATCATGACCTCAGCTGAAATTAAGAGTTGACCACTTAACCTTCTGAGCCACCCAGGCACTCCATATTTATAGTTATTTTTGTTATATTTTTGTTAACTTTTAAACTAAAATTGTGAGTTATGTACCACTAATACTATATTGGCTGGGAAAACACTCTGTTTGAGGATCCAAATCAAGCAATTCTCCATCTCACTGAGTTTCTTGGCCAGAGTGTGCTCCCAACTTGGACATGCAGATGAGCAAAGCCACTGTTTGGGATTACTATTTGGGCACTGCCGGTATATCCTGGGTCTGCCAAGGTTCATTTGCTGGTGTTTGTAGATTCCTCTCCTTTCTCTGTCACAGCTGACTCCCAGTGGCTGAGTCCTATAGAACCTGCCATTCCTGTGTTTTAAGATCAGAACAGAGACTTCACAAAAGTGGCCCACAATGCTGAGGAAGACTGCCTGCTGCTCATCCAGGCTTGCTCTCCCCACTGGAGGAAATGGAGGTACAGAGGAGATCTCTCCACATGACGCTATGTAGGCTTTTCTTTTACCCTTCTAATACTGTCTTGTTGGTCTTTGAGGTGCGAGGGCATGCTTCAGCCTTTCCCCCATGTTCTAACATTCTCTCAGTGATGTCTTATTCTTAAATAGATTCTAATTGTTTCTCTTATAAGGAGTAAAGTCAAGAATGACCTATGTTGCCATCCTGGTAACATAACTTTTCCTTGAATATCCAGTTTTGACACATTTTTTTTAAAATTTACTTTTAGATATTCCTGGAAGATTTTCTTTTTTACAGTCTCATGTGATGAACAAATCTTCATCATCACTAGAAGACAGAAGGACTTTTTTTAAGTAGAAAGAGTAATTCAGGTGAATAATATCGTTTTTTTAAAAGAAGATGTAATACAAAGCACTAAGATTGATTGTCTTATCTATGAATTGAATTGGTGATTTTAAATGAGTTTCAAAATAAAGTTGACACATTTGGCAAACAAATGTTGTCTTACTCTTTCAGTAGTTGTATAATTTGAAGAGGTATGTCTCATGAAAAACATTTATTTAAAATCTATTTTGCAAAAAAATTTAAAAAATCTATTTTGCGATTCATAATCTAGAAAAGTGACATATATTTTAGTTAAAGTATCTAAAGAAAAGGATTGTTCACTTTGTTCACTTTGTGATAGAGTAACATATCCAAAAAGAGAAAGGTTTGCAAGTGCATTTGTTCACTGGGGCAGCCATAACAAATTACAACAGACTGAGTGCCTTTTACAGCAGATAGTTATTTACTAATAATTCTGGAAGATAGAAGTGTAAGATCCAGGTGTTGGCAGCGTTAGTTTTATTTGGAGGCTTCTCTCTTTGGCTTATAGATGGCTGTCTTTTACCTTGGTCGCCACATGATCTTTCTTCTGTGCGTGTCTCTTAATCTCCTTTTTTTTTATAAGGACACCAGTCATATTGGATTAGAGCTTACCCCAAGAACCTCATTTAATCTTATTTATCTGTTTAAAGATTTTAACTCCAAATATAGTCACAGTTTGAGGTACTGGGGTTTAGGACTTTGGCATACGAATGGGGAGAGACACAATTTAGCCCATAGCAGGGAGTAATTACTTGAAGCTATAGAAAACTGACCCATAGGAGAAAACTGCCCGACAGGAGCCTTCTGTAGCCATTATCAACGACCATTTTACTCTCTTCTTGCCCTCTCATTTCCTAGCTGAAGGCAAACAGAAGTGATAAAGGAATCTGGTCAATACAGTCCATTATCAATGTCCTAGGGTTGAGTGTAGTTGTGGAAGTATACATCCATTTAGTACAGCTGACCTCTTTTCCACTCATCATTTGTTTGAATGAAAAACTCTTATCCCCATAACAGATAAACCACAAATTTTCATCAGGCACAGTATTATTAAGCATGATTTTAATTGTGTTATATTCCCACCTTCAAAATAAAAAGCTTTAAATAGGGTAAAGGGGGGGAGGAAGAGAGTTAAAAAGATACCAATTCACATAAAACATAGCTGCTAGAGTAGTACTTCATAAATTGTCCTGAGACTTCCCTGAATAGTTCTAACTTCCTTCTAATAGCATCTATTTCATTTTTCTCCCACTGTATCTTCCAGCATGTTGCTTAGGTGAAGTGCTTCTGGTGCAGTCATGAGAATTTTCATTTATTCAAGTTTGAATGCTTTATGGCTTGTGATTATGAAGTTCCTAAAGTTTTGTCTTTTTTCATACATTATATGTATCTATATTTATATATATGTGTGTGTGTGTATATAAATGTATCTATCTATCTATCATCTATCTATCTATCTATCTATCTATCTCTATCTATCTATCATCTATCTATCTATAAAATTTGAGGGTAATATTAGCTTTACACAAAAGATTTATTTTTTTAAATTAATTTTTAGGGATCCCTGGGTGGCGCAGCGGTTTAGCGCCTGCCTTTGGCCCAGGGCGCGATCCTGGAGACCCGGGATCGAATCCCACATCGGGCTCCCGGTGCATGGAGCCTGCTTCTCCCTCTGCCTGTGTCTCTGCCTCTCTCTCTCTCTCTGTGACTATCATAAATAATAAAATAAAAAAAAATAAAAAGCTTTTTAAAAAAAATAATAAAATAAATTAATTTTTATTGGTGTTCAATTTACCAACATACAGAAAAACACCCAGTGCTCATCCCGTCAAGTGTCCACCTCAGTGCCCGTCACCCATTCCCCTCCAACACCCGCCCTCCTCCCCTTCCACCACCCCTAGTTCGTTTCCCCGAGTTAGGAGTCTTTATGTTCTGTCTCCCTTCCTGATATTTCCCAACATTTCTTTTCCCTTCCTTTATATTCCCTTTCACTATTATTCATATTCCCCAAATGAATGAGAACATACACTGTTTGTCCTTCTCCGCTTGACTTATTTCACTCAGCATAATACCCTCCAGTTCCATCCACGTTGAAGCAAATGGTGGGTATCTGTCGTTTCTAATTGCTGAGTAATATTCCATTGTATACATAAACCACATCTTCTTTATCCATTCATCTTTCGATGGACACCGAGGCTCCTTCCACAGTTTGGCTATTGTGGCCATTGCTGATAGAAACATCGGGGTGCAGGTGTCCCGACATTTCATTGCATCTGAATCTTTGGGGTAAATCCCCAACAGTGCAATTGCTGGGTCGTAGGGCAGGTCTATTTTTAACTCTCTGAGGAACCTTCACACAGTTTTCCAGAGTGGCTGCACCAGTTCACATTCCCACCAACAGTGTAAGAGGGTTCCCTTTTCTCCGCATCCTCTCCAACATTTGTTGTTTCCTGCCTTGTTAATTTTCCCCATTCTCATTGGGGTGAGGTGGTATCTCATTGTGGTTTTGATTTGTATTTCCCTGATGGCAAGTGATGCGGAGCATTTTCTCATGTGCATGATGGCCATGTCCATGTCTTCCTCTGTAAGATTTCTCTTCATGTCTTTTGCCCATTTCATGATTGGATTGTTTGTTTCTTTGGTGTTGAGTTTAATAAGTTCTTTATAGATCTTGGAAACTAGCCCTTTATCTGATATGTCATTTGCAAATATCTTCTCCCATTCTGTAGGTTGTCTTTTAGTTTTGTTGACTGTGTCCTTTGCTGTGCAAAAGCTTCCTATCTTGATGAGGTCCCAATAGTTCATTTTTGCTTTTGTTTCTTTTGCCTTTGTGGATGTATCTTGCAAGAAGTTACTGTGGCCGAGCTCAAAAACGGTGTTGCCTGGGTTCTCATCTATGATTTTCATGGAATCTTGTCTCACATTTAGATCTCTCATCCATTTTGAGTTTATCTTTGTGTATGGTGAAAGAGAGTGGTCCAGTTTCATTCTTCTGCATGTGGATGTCCAATTTTCCCAGCACCATTTATTGAAGAGACTGTCTTTCTTCCAATGGATAGTCTTTCCTCCTTTATCGAATATTAGATGACCATACATTTCAGGGTCCACTTCTGGGTTCTCTATTCTGTTCCTTTGATCTATGTGTCTGTTTTTGTGCCAGTACCACACTGTCTTGATGACCACAGCTTTTTAGTACAACCTGAAATCTGGCATTGTGATGCCAGATGGTTTTCTTTTTTAAAATTCCCCTGGCTATTCGGGGTCTTTTCTGATTCCACACAAATCTTAAAATAATTTGTTCTAACTCTCTGAAGAAAGTCCATGGTATTTTGATAGGGATTGCATTAAACGTGTAAATTGCCCTGGGTAACATTGACATTTTTACAATATTAATTCTGCCAATCCATGAGCATGGAATATTTTTCCATCTCTTTGTGTCTTCCTCAATTTCTTTCAGAAGTGTTCCATAGTTTTTAGGGTATAGATCTTTTACCTCTTTGGTTAGGTTTATTCCTAGGTATCTTATGCTTTTGGGTGCAATTGTAAATGGGATTGACTCCTTAATTTCTCTTTCTTCAGTCTCATTGTTAGTGTATAGAAATGCCATTGATTTCTGAGCATTGATTTTGTATCCTGCCATGCTACCAAATTGCTGTATGAGTTCCAGCAATCTTGGGGTGGAGGCTTTTGGGTTTTCTACGTAGAGTATCATGTCATCGGCGAAGAGGGAGAGTTTGACTTCTTCTTTGCCAGTTTGAATGCCTTTAATGTCTTTTTGTTGTCTGATTGCTGAGGCGAGGACTTCCAGAACTATCTTGAACAGCAGTGGTGAGAGTGGACATCCCTGTCTTGTTCCTGATCTTAGGAGAAAGGCTCCCAATGTTTCCCCACTGAGAATGATATTTGCTGTGGGCTTTTCGTAAATGGCTTTTAAGATGTCGAGGAAAGTTCCCTCTATCCCAACACTCTGAAGGGTTTTGATCAGGAATGGATGCTGTATTTTGTCAAATGCTTTCTCTGCATCTAATGAAAGTATCATATGGTTCTTGGTTTTTCTCTTGCTGATATGATGAATCACACTGATGGTTTTACGAGTGTTGAACCAGCCTTGTGTCCCGGGGATAAATCCTACTTGGTCATGGTGAATAATTTTCTTAATGTGTTGTTGCATCCTATTGGCTAGTATCTTGTTGAGAATTTTTGCATCCATGTTCATCAGGGATATTGGTCTGTAATTCTCCTTTTTGGTGGGGTCTTTGTCTGGTAGATTTCTTTTTTCTTTTACACAAGAGATTTAAAAATAGCATCAAGAGTTTCAAAGTATACATCATTCATTTTCTCAATGTAACATGTTACATACCATAGCACATTTGTCCAAACTAAAAATTAATGTTGTTGCATTACTATTAACTAAAATTGAGGTTTTGTATGGATCTCACTAATTTTTCTGTTAATTGTCGTTTTTGCACCAGAATCCAGGCAGTGATGCCACATTACATTTAATTGGCATATGCTCTGTCTCTACTGTTTAGTGACAGTTCTTCAGTCCTTTTTTTTTTTTTCATGATTTTGAAAGTTTTGAAGAATTATAGAAAGTCCCATCATTTGGGCATATCTGCTTGTTGTTTTTGTGTTTTTTCCATCAATACACTGGGTTATGGATTTTGAGGAAGAATATCATAGAGGTGAATTGAATTTACTACCACATTATGTCCAGTATCAAAATGGTTATTATCAAGATGGCTTATTGCTTATGAAGTTTACTTTGATCACGTGGTTAGCATAGTGTTTGCAAGATTTCTCCATTGGATGTTACTATTTCCCCATTTTCATATTGCATTCTTCAGAAGAAAACTACTCATGCCAACCGATCTTTGAGGAGAGGCAAGTCTTTTGGAAAGGAAAGAAACGCATATCAATATATAATTTCAAATTATTATATAAATTAGCTTTCCTGTCTCATTTATTTATATACTAAATAATTTAGCTATGTTAATATAGACTGATTTTAATTTCACAATTTATGTTTTATTCCAGTACCACATTTTCTATTGCATCACTTAAATTATTCTAATTCTGGCCATTGTGAATTCCTTTAAGTTAACTCTTGTATCACCATGATGTATGTCCATTAGTTTGGTTTTCAACACTTTCTTTATAGAATTGCATGAAGTTCCAGGCTCATCTCATCCATTTCTCAAAGAAGCCCTGGTTCCTTTTAATAGAGAATGGTACCCCAAAACCCAAATCTGGGCTTTGTGCATTCTCATTACTGCTGGGGTTTCACTGTATCCAAGGACTGTCAGCATACAGAGCCAGCTTTACTGACACACACACACAGAGACAGGGGCACACACACACATATGAATGTATGTTTATTTATGTACACATCCACCTCTTTCTGGTGTGTGTGTGTGTGTGTGTGTGTGTGTACATGTAACATGAATTCACATTGATGTTGCCAACTGTCTAATTCAATACCACAAAGATAATTTTCATCTTTAGTCTGGCTGTTTGCAATTTTTTCTGATTCCTACTCTTCCATGTATTTACTTGGTTTTCAATCTCACAATATGGATAAACTAATTTCAATATGTTAATCCAGATTATTTTGAAAAACGAAATTACAAGCAACAATATAGTGTTTAAGTACAGTTCTTGTTTTTGTTTTTATGTTAAGGCCTTTATTCTTGAGTTGCTAGTCAAAATACTGTTTGTAAAGTTATTTAGGTCAGCTTGCTTTTTTTCTCCCACCAGTTCACTGAAGTTAATCTTAATTTTATAATAGTGTTAGATTCATTCATCAGTCTTTACTTCATTATGGGATCCTCTGGCTTTCTGGATGATTTAAAAAAATACATGCATTAAATTTCACCTTTGTCCTACACAGTTCTGCAGATGTTGAAAAATTCATCATGTAACATATCTGCAATATCAATACTACAGAGAACAGTTTCATTACTTTAAAATATTCCCAGTACTACTTTTGTAGTCAGCCCTTCCATGCTACTTCAACCATGAGCAATCATATTCCGTGTTCTATCCTTTAATTTTGCTGTTTCTAGAATTTCATAGGAATTGAATCGTATGGCATACAGCCTTTTTTATCTTGCTTGTTCCGCCTAGCAAAATGCATTTAAGATTCATTTATATTGTTATGTGACTCAATAGATCATTTATTAGTGAGCATTCTTTCACGATATGATCTGTTTTACCATTTATCTGTTGAAAGACATAGTTTCTTCTTTTTTAATATTTTTTAAAGATTTATTTATTTGAGAGACAGAATGAACATGGTAGGGATAAGGGAAGTGGAGGAGAAAGATAGAGAGAGAGAAGCAAACTTCCCACTGAGCAGGGGGCCAGACACAGGGCTCAATCCATCTCACAATCTTGAGAACATGACCTGAGCTGAAATCAAGAGTCTGATGTTCAACTGACTGAGCCACCCAGATGCCCCTGAAGGACATAGTTTATTAAAGAGCAGCAATTCTTGCCTCACTTTTGAGGGAGATATATCCCTGATGTGACTTTCTGAAGTTGGCAGTCTCTGTCACACAGCTAGAGCATTCAGTAGAGAATCTCAAAGGTTTCAATTTAGTTGTAGAAGTACGTTTACTGTGGAGTAATGACTAATCCAGACTTTCTTTACAAAGCTAAAAAGTTGGCCAATACTAACACAATCATAAATGACAGATATAATAAATTACTACACATGGAACTTTTGAAAGCTATTCTGGATATTTTTGATACATTCTAATGTTTGACATGTTCCTCACAATCAGTGAACTTGCGGACAGCAATAGAAACTACTAAAATTTTAACACAGAGAAAAATGAATATTTTTTTAAAGCAGGGTTACAGTGATTTGTAGAATGATATCAAACAGTGTACCATACATGTTATTGAGATCCCAGAATAAATGATGCAATAGAAAAAGTATTATTTCAGTATAATGGCCAAACTCTTCCCAAATGTGGTTTAAAATATGAACTAAGTGTAGATAGAATAAGAAACAAAAACAAAACAAAAATACATATAAGAAAGATAACCAGGAAAGAAAAAGGAACCCAACACTGTGGCACATCACATTCATACTACTCGACAGAGTTATAAAGAGAAATCTCGAAATGCATCTGGAAATGTCTAAATATACACAAATGACTTAGGATGATTGAAAACTATTAGAAATGTTTTCTTATTATTTATAGATCTTTAAAAAGTAACTGAATGTTTAAGGCAAAAATAATAGCATTTGCAAGGCAGTGTTTATAATATATTTCAAGTAAATGTATAATAACGCTGAGCAAAGGCTGGAAGGAGAAAACAGAAGCACATTGTAGCAAGGTCTTTATTCTATACTTGAGGTCCTATAATATTACTTGAATATAGACCAAATTTCTCAACCTGAGCACTACTGACATTTGGTCCAAATAATTCTTTGGTGGAGGAAGAGGAGAGGTTTCTTTCCTGTGTACTAAAGGATGTTTAGTGAGGGGAAGAATTACAATGTGCTATGAGACAACTTTAGGGGGAGATGCATATGCTCATTATCTCGATTACAGCAATGGATTGGTGGGAGGATACATATATCAAAAATATGAAAATGAACATGTCAAATAGGTGCTGTTTATTGTATGTCCATTGCATCTAGTAAAGCTAGTATATATCATATGCATTATTATGACTCCCAAATTTTTATCTCTTTCTCTGACTACACCCTTGGACCACACCCTTGTATCATTAAATACCCAACTCCCTGCCTGAGAGCATTTCCAGTATTTCCAAAAGGCCCCTCTAACTTCACATATATAAAAGTTTATATTCTCCTTAAAATCTCCGTCTTTTGTAGTATTGAACATCTCCATGAAAGGTAACTTCATTTTCCAGTTTCTTAACTCAAAGTCCTTAGAATCAGTTTGACACATTTATTTTTTCACCCTCCACAGCCAAATCTCTCTGCACACCCTGTATGTTCTCTCTTAACTTACATCTACTTCTTAATACCTTCACTGTTTGCACCCTTGTCTCCATGATCATTATCTGTCATGTCAACTCATTTTGGTAGCCTTGTAATTGTCAAAATTGTTTACACCCCACTATTCTATTCTATAGACAGGAGCCAGATTGACCCTTTTAATATTTTCATATAACTGCGTCACAATGTCAGCTCTCCTTGTGTTTTCCAATCTTCCTTGGAATAAAATAATCCTTTACTTGGGTTAACATTCTACATGGTCTTATGCGCATACCTACTCCTTTCCTTTCGTTGTGGATAAGTCTTCTCCATCCACTTTGGAGTGTGCTCCCGCCTGAGATATCTACCCTGGATAGAGAAGCTTTGCCTGCAATGCCTTCTATTTAGAAATTCTTATGGTTCACTCCATCCCGTCACTCAGGTCTCTGCCCAAAAGTCATATCTTCAGAGAGGTAATCACATCTAAAATAGCATCACCTTGTAGCACTTTCTATCATGTTTATTCCTTATCTTCATAGTATGTATCATTAAATTAGATTTCACAATCAGTACTCTTATTTTGTAGACTTGGTATACTTTTAACTGCTTTAAATTACATTCTTTTTAAAGCAGCAACTTGGTTGTGTTTTGCCCATTAGTATCTTTGTTGATACAAATCAGTTGATTTAATGAATGAATCAATTGACCCAACATAACACTGACCATCTCAGAGAGCAGAGAGCTACAAATCTTGTCTTATAGAGCCAGCTAATACCTATGTCTCTCAAATGTTAAACATGATGAGAAACCATTCCGACTCCCAAATCATTCAGATTTATTATCCTGCACTCTTTTTAAAAATATCAACACCACCAATAAATTTCATCAATCATGTAAGAAAATAGCAAAGATACTATGCAAAATCTATAGCTTAATTGAGTGCTTATTTAACTATCATTAGAAATATATCTTACTTAAAACAGTTTACGTGTTAGTGCATTATTTATTTTTAGCATTGTATTAACAGCATAAAACATATCCATTAGCTTTGCTTCTTCATTGTTACCTAATAACATCGTTTCCCTCCCTTGCAAGCAGGCCTTTGAAGTATTTAACTTTTCAGGATGGTTTGTGGATGATAAACATAGAGGAGTGGCTTCAAGTTTCATTGAACACTTGCCTTGTTTTATTAATTAAGTTACGTACATAGGAACTATATTTGTATCTACAGATTAAAAACTACCAAAACAAATATGGCTTATATATAACATGAAAACTTAAATGTGAAAATATTCATGCATTTAATTGATAATTTATAAATAAAACAATTAATTCACGATTTGTTGCGCTAAAATTAGTATCTGTATCTATATCCAGAGTCTCAATAGAGAATATTAGATACTGATTTTATTTTTCCAGGAAATTAATTTATTCTGTGAAATGATATGGTTTAGATCATTATGGTACCTTTCAGGTATCAATTTAAATCTAATCCTTGGCTAAAATGTTATAAAGAAAAATGCATAGTTATATAATGTTCTCTCCTCTTTCACTGTGACTAAATTTTATAATTTAAGTTTTATATAGATTTAACTTTTCTCTCCTTCTGTTTCTCTGTGTGTGTGCATGTGTGTGTTGACTCATGAACTCAGCCCAGGCCACTTAAGGGTCCTTACCCCCCTCCTCTGTCCTGGAATATGTTCTGCCTACTATTTCCAAACTCATAGCCATTTCAAGGAAATAGCTTGAAGAAAGTAATGTGTTATTGACACCATTGGGTCAGATACATGATTGAATGCCAGTAAGATCTTGTTAAGTCAATAGAGAGTGGGTGCTGAAATCTACTCGTCTTGTGGCCACCTAAGACAAGCATCATAATCACATTTCTTTGCTTATTAAAACTCCCACCTATCTGTTTGGAGTGGTCCACTTCTTTCTTCAGTCTTTCCCTACTTTCTGTGTATGGAGGCCAATATTCAGTTTTACCCAGAGAACTCCTGACCTTGTGAACCAACAAATACATGCCAGGAATACAGTGACATTAAAAACTAATTAGTAATAATAAATTCAGGGATTTAAAATACATTTTGATATGTCATGTAATGTTCTTTTTAATTTGCAACCCATAATTCTTTTGTAATAATTATATCTAATTAAGTAATTTTGTTTAACCATTGCAATCACTAATAAGTTCAGTGTCTTAAGACATAAACTATAACTAGATAAAAGAAAAGTCATTTTATATAATGAAAATGGGGTCAATTTAACAAGAGGATATAGAATTTTCAAATATGAATGGACAAAGAAGTTGTGAGATATATTACTCAGTCATAAAAAAGGAAAGATATCTTGCCATTTGCAACAACATAGATAGAACTAGAGGGCATTATGCTAAGCAAAATAAGTCAGACTTATGTAGACAAATATGGTATGATCTCACTTATATATGAAATCTAAACCAAAGTTAAACAAAGCAAAAAAATACATATAACAGAGAATAGATTGGTGGTTGTCAGAGGTAGGGGTTGGGGTGGTGGATGGAATGGGTAAAGATTGCAAAAATGTACAAACTTCTATTTATAAGATGAATAGGTTCTAGGAATATAATGTATACTAGGGTAGCTATCATTCACAATGCTATATTTAGGGACACTGGGTGGCTTAGTGGTTCAGAGTCAGCCTTTGGCTCAGAGTGTCATCCTAGGGTCCTGGGATTGAGTCCCACATTGGGCTCCCTGCATGAGCCTGCTTATCTCTCTGCCTATGTCTTTGCCTCTCTCTCTGTATCTTTCATGAATAAAGAAATAAAATCTTAAAAAATCAATGCTATTTCAACAGTTGCTAATAGAGTACATCTTAGAACTTATCATCAAAAAAATTATAATTATGTGTGATGATAGATGCTAATTAAACTTATTGTGGTAGGGGATCCCTGGGTGGCTCAGCAGTTTAGTGCTTGCCTTCGGTCCAGGCTGCAATCCTGGAGTCCTGGGATCAAGTCCCATGTCGGGCTCCCTGCATGGAGCCTGCTTCTCCCTCTGCCTGGGTCTCTGCCTCTCTCTCTCTCTCAGTCTGTCTCTCATAAATAAATAAAATACTTAAAAAAAAAAAAACTTATTGTGGTAATTATTTTGCAGGATATACATATATCAAAACATTACTTTCTATACCTAAAATTAGTATAATGGTATAAGTTATTGATATTTCAATTTAAAAAAAATCCAACATCTTATTTAGCACATATTAAGGGAAATGTTATTGATCACAAATATTTTCAATATACCTTCTCCTATCAGCATAATGCATAAATATATGCCATATAACGAAAATGGGAAATACAGCAGTTTTTGTTCTCAAGAATATCATTGATATTCACTGATACACATTTTTCTGGTTTTATTCAGATTATCCTATCAACATAATGCATAAATATATGCCATATAACCAAAATGGGAAATACAGCAGTCTTTGTTCTCAAGAATATCATTGATATTCACTGATACACGTTTTCTGGTTTTATTCAGATTAAAGCAAATATTTGTGATATCACTCCATTATTATCTATCACCCCATCATTATGTCTTTATTTATGTAATATGATAAAAATATTATTTTTAAAAAAATTACACATAGAATGTAAAAGTCATTATGTTAGTCACAAAATAAGATATATTATAAATTATGAAAAAAATTATAATTTATGTCTTATAGCAAAGTAGATTCCAGTTTATTTTTATAAAATGGACACAATTTTTTAAAAGTGTGAGCTGAAACTCAGAGATCTATGGATTTCATTCTATGCTACAATATCCCTCTTCATGCTAAATCAAGCACCATCTTGTGACATTAAATATTTCACAAATTGAAGTGCACATTATAAATCAGGAAACTTTTTCAAAAGGTAAACAATAATATAAAGGGTACATATCATGAAATCTCTCCACTCAAAACATATCTATGATCAGAAATTTTTGCATCAGTTGAAACATGCAACTATATCTCCATGTTATTTGAATCCATTACATTTTTACAAACTTGACACCAGGTGATTTATGAACAAAACACTAAATTAAATTGCTTTTATAGGAACTATATGAAGTTCAGTGTTTCCATGCAATTTTAAAGAGAATATATTGTAAACATCATATATTGCATTCTTTTTAAAAACTGCACATAAAAACTATATGTACATATACTTAAGTATGGATGCAATAAAATAGTTATGTATCCATATATTATAATAAGAATTTTTCAGTAAAAATTAAAAATATATTTTATATGACATAGATAACTTAAATACTGTGAGTTTTACTCAATATTCCTGTAACTGAAATAAGGTTGAGGGAAAATCCAAGTTTTCAGAACAAGAACCACTTCATTCAGTTGTATAAGTTTTATTTTGTCAGATTTTAGGTTTTTCAAAGTAGTACAAATAATGGAGTAATACCTAATATCTGAAGCTATATTTTAACTATATTTAACTATTTTCAGCTTATTTTACTTTTAGAGCAGACAATACAGCATTATAGAAGTTAGTTATTTGATAATTGTACAATCTGTATATCAATTTGCAACAGTTGAATTTTTAATATAGCTTTATTAAATTTATACCATTTATTGGTAAATCCCATTTGCAACTAAGCAAAAATAAATTATATAACGAATAGAATTTTATGCTAAATATGCAAAATAAATATAGACATTTAATATTTATATGAAATAATGTTATTCACTTAATTTGTATAAAATAATCAATGGATTATATCTAAAGCCATGGAATGATTTCATGCTTAATCATACAATAAGAATAGTTTTTGTAAATACAAAGCATGTAAAAGTAAAAATGCTGAAAGTAATAATAAAAGGAAAATGAGATAATTTGCAGATTTTCTAATTGTTTCTATCTTATCTACCTTCCTTGAAGTAAAATGAAAAGATAATCAGTTTTACTAATTAAAAATTAATTTGCAGGACATTCTTGCATTTGAGTCAACACATTTCAGTGTGGGTTTTTGTGTAAGTTAGTTGTTACTACATAACATAGCATTTCAAAATTTAACAGCTAATGATGTATTTAGGTAATGATTCAGTGAATTTCTGGCTGGGTTCAGCTTGGTGGTTTTTCTGGCTAAAACTGGATTTTCTCATCTATCTGTTGTCAGATGCATGTCAGCTGTGGACTGGCTTTACTGATCTTACTCCTGTCTCTTACCTTTCTGGAGCCTTGTCTGTGTTCATTGGCACAATGTGGCTCTTGTCATTGGTCTCTCATTTTATACAGAGGAGGCTAGCTCAGAGATCTCACATGGGAGCCAGAGCTCTGAAGATGCAGAGTGGAAGCAAATCAGGCTTAGAACTGGAACACCATTATTTCTGCTACGTTTGATTAGACAAAAAAAAATCACAAGGACGTACCAGATTTAAGGGGATGAGTAATAGATTCCACCTCTCAGAGGGAGGAACTGCGAAGTCAAGTTGTAAAGGGTATAGATGAGGAAGAACAGAAATAGGTGCCCATTTTTGGAACTTGATACAACTGGAAACAGAACAAATTTCTATTAGGGAAGAAAAAGGAAAGAAACAGCTCTGATCAACGGAACATTGAGGAAAAAAAGTTTGGAAAGAGGCTGTATTCATGAAATAACAATTTGAAATTGAAAACAATCATCTTATATTTAGGCTTCCTTAAAATTAATCTAAACAACTATTACAGTGATAACTTTAAATCTGTTGTAATCTTCGCAACAATGCAATGCACACACACACACACACACACACACACACTCACTCCTGCCTGCGAATGCTGCTCTAAAATGCAGGTGAATGTTCCTGGTTGTTTAGTGATTTTATGATTTGACAGGCTCAGCTTAAGGTTTAACAGTTTTACTCTAATGGAGGTTTCTTTTTTCTCCCACTATGCTTTTTTTCCCCCAGACTCAATGAATCTAATTAAATGTATATTATTAATTTCTCCTTTACTTTTGTCTCAAAAAAACGAAATTTTCTATTACAGTGAATTTGAAGCTAGATATATCTTTTATCTATCAATCATCCTTGAATACATCATATCAAATTCTGAAAAAATATGTACACTGTACAAATAATGACAGGATATTAAACCCACATTTTAGCCCCAGTATTGGCTTATTGATTCTATACTACTGTAACTTCCCAAATTCTGGTTATTTCTCACTCGCCTCATAGATTCTTAGTAGTATAAGTGGGACCGATAATTTTTCCTTATGTATATATCAACCTGAGGTTCTCAGAGACAGTTTCTAAGTTACTTCTGTTTATAGAGGCTTCAACTATGTTAGAAAAGTGAAAAATTGAAAAAAAAAGGGAATACCAAATGTAGAGTATTTGAAATATTCATATATATACATACATACATATATATCAATATCTTTACAAAAATATAAAAGATAGTTTATATAAATTACACTAGCTATGGTACAAGAATGTATAAAATTATGAATTTGTGGCTCACACAGGCAGTGTGATCATTTAGATTTTAAATGAAAAGCTTCATGATAAAGAGCTTCTTTCAATTCCGTGTTTATCCCGGAGGATGAATGTATAGCATAAAGGAGCTCCTTGATCCAAAGTCTGAACTCAAAGCCCCTTATAAATGTTCTACTTGACCCTTGTGTGATAAACTTTATATCCATCCATCTGTGTTTTTCATTTATCTAGACATAAAATGGACATTTATTTGGAGATTGCACATGATTTCTTTAAGCAGCATGTTAGAGGAATGTTTTCAGGGTCAGCCAGTGCATTTTGGGAACAAAAATTAATTATTAGTTGAGGAAAATAAAACCATCAAGTACTGTAAACAGAAAGTTAGGGATAACTTTCAATGGTAATAATTGATGGCAAAGAAGAATTTTATCTCGACTTTCCTGCAGAACTGAAGATTGTTTCCTCTAGTTGACTGAGATTGCTTTAGAAAGTTCTAGAGCTAGAATTTTGATGTGGGAAATGTCTTTATTAATGGAATCATATATATACCTTTCCATATATATATATATGACTCCATTAATATGTGTATATATATTTTAGTATATATGTATACATCAAAATAGATATATTAAATGGCCTTGTCAGTTATCATCTGTCTCTAAATGGTCTATGAGCTCTAGGCTAGGAATGGCACCTAAGATAAAATTGTTTAAAGAGAGAAAAAATACTACCTATAGGACTGATTTTGAAAATATAATGATAACATATTTCTTCCTAGTTTTGAATGCTTGTTCATAAATATCTGTGTTATTTGGATGGAATAAAAATATCATTGGGATAAAAAACAGTATTTTTATAAATACCATTAGAAGACAATAGCTCTGACTTTCAAAGATTTTTTTCTTTAATTTATCTGAGAGAGAGAGCATGAGTAGGTGGGGGGAGGGTCAAGGGGGAAGGAGAAACAGACTCCTCATTGAGCAGGGAAGCTCAATGCAGAGCTGGATACCAGGACTTACAAACCCAGGACCCTGGGATCCTGACCTGAGCCGAAGACAGCTGCTTAACTGACTGAACCACCCAGGCGCCCCCAGATCTGGCTTTCAAATCTGAAACCAAAAAATGTAGGCAATTAGGCCTATCATTTCTTCATCTGTAAAGGAGTGTAGAGATTATTTCCACAGACCTTATACCATATTCTTAATATGACAAAGAAGTTGCCATCTAATGGGTTATTTTTTACTGAGATACAAGTGAGATTATGAGTTTAAAATTTGCATAGAGGTAGACATATATGCAAAACATATGGGAAACATGAGAACATCAAACGATGTAGGAAATGTTAGCCCATGCTAACTGTGGGGTATGAATTTGGTAGAGAAACATATGACCTAAGGACATTACTGAGGC
Source organism: Vulpes lagopus (assembly GCF_018345385.1). Lineage (NCBI taxonomy): Eukaryota > Metazoa > Chordata > Mammalia > Carnivora > Canidae > Vulpes > Vulpes lagopus. Next base: position 8,325,361 of record NC_054827.1, read on the forward strand.
CCAACTTTCAGCTTGAAATAATTCATTTTAAGTGAAATTGGTCAATTAACTTTTTATAATTATTCCCAGTTATGTTCAATTCCTTAAATGGCTTCTGTTCCTTATGTGAAAGAGCACCACATCTAATGCACTCTGAAAGGTCTCTTGTGAACTGTTCCTCACCAGCCATTTCTACCTTATTTTAACCACACAGTTACTTATTATTAGTAGCTAAAAAATGTAGTTAGTTGCATTCTCAACAGAAAAGATCATGCAAATGTTCTTCAACATAAGCATTGCACTTTCAAAAGACCTTTGTGAATGGTTTCAGAAATAACAAAATAACACAAGAGATGGTACTGAAGATTCTTAAGTGGAACAGGCATTTTTATTTTCTTCAAATGAGTGATAGTGAAGAATAAAATGCCTACAAATACCATTTGGTGCCCTGTCTTTGATTTGTATTGAGGTGCTAGTCATAGTTTCCACTGCTTTTGCATGAAAAGTTGCAAACCTCAGCACAGTGAAACATCATAGTTTTGACCTCACAGAAGCCCCGGGAAAGGGTCAGGGACCCTTTGGGATCCACAGACCACACTTAGAGAAACTGCATTAGAAGAATTTTCACCTTTATTTTTTTTTTTCTGTTGCTCTACTTCAATCTTCCAATCTGCCTATGCAATCTCATACATATTTTCAAATATAAACTCACAAAATATTTTGCTGTAAGAAATCTTCTCTGACACATCTGTCATCATCTTCATAGTACCAGGTACTTTCCTTTGAGATTCTCCTAATAGTCAGAATTTCTCATTAATTTATTTCCTATTTGAATTTTTCATCTTCTAAGAGATCACAGATCATAACATCAAATACTTGCAGCCCAGAGAGTTCATGCATCAAATCATTGAATTGGACAGTTTGTGGGATAGAGGTAGCAGACAGAATGGTATGTAAGCCAGAAGTTCATGACACTCTGTCAAAAGATATTCAAATCCCTCACCCTAGGGGCATGGCGACCTGTTGAGAGTCAATGAAAGTGTATATTCAAGACAAGGACTCCAGTGCTTCAGTGTGGAATAACCACAAGGGCACAGACACTGTACATGCGCTCACATGTGTTTGTGTGCGTGTGTGTGTGTGTGTGTGTGTGTGTGTATGTGTGTAACATTACTCCAGTTAGCACTGGGCTGTAAACATGTTGAATTCTATGATAAGTTTAATGAATTGAAGAATACAATTCTTTTTACTTAGAAAATTACTAAGATATGAATACACAGAGAATGTGGTGTTTAAAATGGTAGAATGGTGATTCCATAGTCTGTTGGTTTGGGGCTCATTTCACTTGCAAAATGCATTCAAAACTCATCCACTTGGTTGTGTGAGTCAGTTAGTTTATTCATTGTTACTGTTCAGTAGTATCTCTTGATTGGATGAACCAGAGTTTGTTTTCCATTGACTTGGTGAAGACTACTCTGTCAATTCCAGTTTGGGGCAATGATGAAAAAAGCTGCTATAAACACTCCGGAGCGGGTCTTTGGGTAAGTGTTTTTAATTCACATGGGTGAAGTCTTTGGACTGGAATTCCTGGATCTTATGGTAAACATACGCTTGATTAAAAAAAAAAAAAATCTCCAAGGCTGCTTTACAAAGTATCTACACTATTTTGCATTCCTATCAGCAATGATTAACATTTCTCGTTACTCTGGCTCTTCACTAGTATTTGGTACTTTCAGATTTAGAAAAAAAATATATATATTTTACCAATTCTAATAGCTGTGTAGTAGTTCATTGTGATTTTAATTTGCATTTTCTTGACTAATGGTATTGAGCATCTTTTCATACACTTATTTTCTATCCTTTTACCTTCTTTTCTGAAGCGTTTATAAAGATCTTTGCTCTTCTAAAAGTGTTATGATTTTATATTTAACATTTATACCTATAATCTATTTTGAGTTAAATTTCATGTAGTGTTTGGTATATATGTCTATATTCATTTTTAAAATACATTTACCCAAGTTTTTCAGCACTATTTCTTGAAGTACTTTTTTTCAGCTTTATAAGAAAATATTGAATTCATTTATGTTTGTTTTGTTCTATGTCTATTACTCCACTGACCTTTTTGCCTTTTCCCTCATCACTGCCACACTGTATGTAGCATTTCCTTTGGCTTTATAGGAATACTAACTCAGGTAGAGTTAGTGCCACTTTATTCTTCTTTATCAGAATTGTTTTCCAGAATTGTTTGGGCTCTTCTAGTTCCTTTATCTTTCTTTATAAATTTCGGAGTCAGCTTCTTAATGTGTGCAAAATGCTTGCTGTGATTCAGAATGGGATTTTTTCAAAACTGTAGATCCAAATGAGAAAAATGTAGACTTCCAACACATTAATGCTGGATATCATACCATTTATTAACATCTTTTATATCTGTTTTCAGAATATTTTCAGCATTTTTTTAGTTTTCTGCACACATTTTGTTTCCTCTTCATATTTTGTTAGATACATATCAAAACGACTTTATTTGGTGCTATTGGAAAGGATATATTCTTTTAAACTTCAAACTTAAATTGTTCATTGCTTTTAAATAAGAATACAATTGACTATTATTGACCTTGTATCATGTGATCTTGTTAAACTCTTTTATTAAAAAAAAAATAAACTCTTTTATTAGTTTTAGAGGGCTTTTCATATACCTTTTAGAATTCTCTGCATATCAACAAATAAGATTGCATGATTCTCAACAAATCATGTCATCGTTAACATAGATAGGTGTGTTCTTTTACTAACATATTTATTTGTTAATACATTTTTGAGCAGTTTTAGTTTTATAGAATAATTGAGTGGAAATTACAGAGTTCCTATACAATGCTTTCCTCCTGCCTGCTTCATTCTCCTTATAGTTAACATCTCGTATTAGTGTGGTATATTCATTACATTTGTTGGTCCAATATTGACAAATTATTATCAAACAAGGTCTGTAGTTTACATTTGAATTTGCTCTTTATGTTGTACATTCTGTGTTTTTACAAATCCATAATGGCATGTATCTGCCATTACATATTATGTAAAATAATTTCACTGCCTTAAAAATTCCTCCTGCTCTATCTATTCATCCTTCTCTTGAACCACTGCCAGCCACTGATCTTTTGCTGTGTTTATAGTTTTGACCTTTTCACGATGTCATATAGTTGGAATCATAGAGAATTTAGCCTTTTCAGATTAGCTTATTTCACTTAGAAATATGCAATCTAAAGTTCTTCCATGTATTTCTTAGTTTGATAACTCATTTTTTAAATCACTAAATAATATTCCATTGTATGGCTGTAGTGGAGTTTATTGGCACAACTATTGAAGTATATGTCAGTTCTTCCAAGTGTTGACAATTATGAATAAAGCTGATACAAACATTCATTTGTGTGTGATGGACATAATTTTCTACCCATTTAAGTAAATATCAAGGAATGTAATTACTAGATTTTATGGTAAGAGTTTTGTTAAGATAGCATGGTTTCATTTTGTAAGAAACAGCCTATCTCTCTTCTAAAGTGGCTGTACCATATTGCACTTCCTTTAGCAATGAGTGAAAATTCACGTTGCTCCATTTCCTCACCAGCATTGGGTGTTGTAAGTTTGGTCATTTAACTGATAGAATACATATTTAATTTTATGGTTTTTAATTCATTTTCTTGCAATATTGCACTGGGTAAGTCCTCAAAGACAATGCTGAATAGAAGTGGTCTAAGGACATCATTGACTTATTCCTGATCTCAGATAAAGCAGTGTTTTTTAAGCAGTAAGTATTAGGTTTTATTAGTTTTATAAAAGTTTCCTGCATTATATTAGTTAATGTGAGTTTCCTTTTATTCTTATTTGGCTAATTTATTTTTTTGTGAACGGATTCTGAATTTTGTTGAATGTGTTTTCTGCATCTATTAAAACAATTGCATTTTAGACACATGATGAAGGCTAATAACATGGTGTAAAATTATACATGTTAAGACAAAATGCAAAGTTGAGTATGAGCACTTTCTGAATCTCTGTTGCATGAAGTTTAAAAGATACTCGCAACACTTAGATGAAGGACTTTTTGATGCTTGTTTGAATGTCTGCTGCAGCGTCCTGATGTAGTTATCCAAACTTGTATTCAATTCTCCCTTACTCACTACTTCCTAACACTACTCCTTCCACAGTTATATAGTTTTAAAATTTTACTCATTTGGACCAAAATATTTCATATTCTTGTCTTCTTTTTTGGCCTAACACAACTTTGGACCATTGGAACATGTTTAACTCTCTTTCTAAATATATGCCTTTAAATACATAAAGGTAACGACATGTATACCACTAAATACTACTCTTATTCAAATCTATACTTTCTAAAGTAAAATCACTGATTCTATTCCTCTGATTCAAACAAAAAGCCTAAAAACAAACAAACAAAAAGCCTAAAGCAAATTTAACTATTGAATAAGGCAATTACAAATCTATTGATTTGAATAATTTATATATTGTACTCCGAATATTTCTTCTAATATTGAAAGTAATCAGACACTGGGAACTTAGAGTGTGATTCAGAGAAAACAGATCTCTGCTAATATGGGGAGTGGGGGACAATTATTAAACATGTATTACACAAGTTAAAACAAGTTTTAACTTGGTTAAGACCAGTTTTAGATTTAAAAAATGATCATGTAATTTTTATTGTATGTCTTTTTTTTCCTTAAGATTTTATTTATTTGAGAGAGAGTGCACAGGAGCAGGGGATAGTGGTAGAGGGAGAGGGAGAATCAGACTCTTTGCTCAGTAGGGAGCTCTATGTGGGGCTCCATCCCAGGACCCTGGGACCATAACCTCAGCCAAAGGCAGATGCTTAACTGACTGAGCCTCTCAGGTGCCCCTTTATATATTTTTGTTATGTTTTAGATCATTGATCAATTTTTAAATATTGAATTATTGTTGAATTCCTAGGGTAAAACTCAATTACTCATTACATATTATTTTATAGCATTTTTTCATTCATTTTGCTATTTTTTTTTAAGATTTTTATTTATTTATTCATGAGAGACACACAGAGAGAGAGGCAGAGACACAGGCAGAGGGAGAAGCAGACCCCATGCAGGGAGGGAGCCTGACATGGGACTCGATCCTGGGTCTGCAGGATCACACCCCAGGCTGCAGGCTGCAGTAAACCACTGCGCCACCAGGGTTGCCCTCATTTTGCTAATTTTTGAGCCATTTTCTATCCAGGCCCACAGAGTGTATTGTTGTGTATTATTTTTCTTGTAATGTTATGTCTCATTTTGGTATAAATGTAGTGTTGGCTTCATAAGAGGCTTATAATATGCCCTCCCACTTCTATTTTTGGAAGACATTGAGATAATGATTAACCTTTCTTCCTTTAATATTCCATAAGAATTTGCATGTGAGATTATCTGGACCTGGAAGTTTCTATTTTGGTAAGCTTTGTATTTGGTAAATTACCATTTTGAGAAGATTTCTAACTTCCAATTAAAAAATATTCATGTTATCTACTTCTTGGGTGAAATGGTAATCTCTTTCTTTCTATGAATTGAGACATTTCATCAAAGTTTTAAAAAATCCTGACATAGGATTGTTTGAGCATCCGATTTTTTTCTTTTAATGTTTTGAGATCAGTAGTAATGTTTCCTGTTTCATTCTTAATATTGGTAATTTGTTTCTTCTCTCTTCTTATACTGGATTCAACACATTTTTTAAAAAATTTTCTTTCTCATATTGGAAGCAGAAGCAAATTATGAAATAAATGATATAAACTAGTTGTGCAAATATTTTTGTTTCACATTATAAAACTCCCCAGAAAAGTTATCTGGGGAAAAACAAAACCTAGAAATATATAATTATGTATATAATTATGTATATGCCAAATTGCATGCAAAAGTTGTGTACCTTTTTTTGAATTTGGGTGTTTTCATTTCCTGCAAAGTGTTTTATGTCTTTTATACAGTTGGATCCCAGCAACTCAGCAATAAAAATAAAAATATAAGATCACAAACTTTAAGTATTGAGTTCATAAAAATATTGGAACATGGAACAAAATTAATTTAAAACCGAATTTTCTGATTTCAGGTGCTTTATTATTTTTTTCTGATGCACTAAATGTTATATACTAAGTATCCATAAATTTAGGTCCACCTACATATTATTGTTCAGGATTGTATTCTATTCAACTAATTAAAGAGTAAAATGTATTTATTATGAGAAATAAAACTAGATTGTGACAATTGGGAGTATAAAATTAATTGTAGTCCAAAATAAGGTAAAAAAATAAAAAGAGAAAAAAGAACCCTCATAATTAAACACAGTGATGGCATGGTGCCATTACTTTGAGTGGTTTCCCTCTGGGAACCCCACCAGGTTCTCATGGTGAGGATCTTAGAAAGGTTCTGATGGAAAGGGGGGGGGAAGTGGTCATTATGAAATCCTCAAGATCCTTCTCATTAACAGATACCTACTCCCTAGGAAGAATGACTTCACCAGGGAACAATACTGAAAACCTAGGCCACTGGCAGAAGAAATTCCTTATGACTTCAATGCTCCTTAGCCTTTCTATCTCACCTAAAGAGGAAAAACAAAACAAAATGAAAACCCCAAAACTCACATAGTGAACAGAGGAAAGGCTTTAAGGACATAATTGGGAATTCTGTGGCCAGGGTCCAAGTAGGAACAACAGAATAAAAATCTGTACCTTAGAAACATGATAAGAAACATTTACAAAGCCTATGCCCCAAGTAATAGTTCCACAAAAAGAAGAACGTGATAAGAGACATTTACAAAGCCTATGCCCCAAGTAATAGTTCCACAAAAAGAAGGAAGATAATTTAATCCAAGTATTATAGAATACTTTCCTTCCTCCCAAACCTCCTAGCAGAAGCCAGTGCAGTTATAGTTAGAGAAATACCTGAAAGACAAAAACTTCTGAGGAGAAATACAAAGGGAAAACTCAAGGCAAGATCAAAAATGAAAACAAGAATACTAGAGGAATTTAAATCCTTTGATACTTATAGCTACAACAAACATTAAATAGAGCACATACATCCCCAGATTAATGGAAGTCCTCACACTAGGGACCTATTTACCTCAGCTCTTATTACCTGATATAGTATAATGGCTTTCAACAAAAATTACAAGATATTAATTCCAAAGGCAAATTAATTTTTCAAATTTAAAAATCTACAGATTACTGTTGAAGAAAAGAAAAGCAATCATCAAAACCAGATTTAGAAATGATGAAGTTATTGGATTTCTCTGACAAGAATCTTAAAATAATTATACTTAATATATTAAATGATCTAATGAGAAAAGTAGACACTATGCAATACTGAATGGATGATTTCAGCAGAGAATTGGGAGCTATAAGAGAAAAACCAAAAGAAAATCTTGAAAACAGCAACAACACTAGAACAGAAACAATGTCCTTAACGAGATCATTAATAGATATTAAAATAACTGAGGAAAGACTTAGTGAGTGTGAAGACAGGTCCATAAAAATTGTCCAAACTAAAACTAAAGAATAAAAAATAATAATAATACAAAAATTAGGATATCCGAGTACTGAAGAACAAAATCAAAGGTCTATAGCTGCAGTGTTAATTCCCAAAGGAGAAGAAAGTGAAAATACTGCAAAAGAAATATTTGAAGCTATAATGACAGAACTTTGCAAAATTAATATCAGGCATTAAATCATACAACCTGAAAGCTCAGAGAACACCAAGAAAGATAAATACAAAATATAAACACACAGACACACACACAGGCATATAATAATAACTACAGAAATAAAAGAAAGTCAGAGAGAAAAATCTTGAATACAGAGGTAAGGGATAAAACTAGACAGGTAAAAGAATAAGAATTACAGTGGAACTCTCATCAGAAAAGATATAAACAAAAAGAGAATGGAATAGAATCTTTAAAGATTGAAAGACAAAAAAAACCCCTGCCAACCTAGAATCACAAATCTAGCAAAATTACCCTTCAAAATTGAACAAGAAGGGATCCCTGGGTGGCTCAGCAGTTTAGCCCCTGCCTTTGGCCCAGGGCATGATCCTGGGGTCCCGGGATCAAGTCCCACATCAGGCTTCCTGCATGGAGTCTGCTTCTCCCTCTGCCTGTGTCTCTACCACCACCACCACCACCACCCATGTCTCTCATGAATAAATTAAAAAAAAATTTTAAAAAGTGAACAAGAAATAAAGTTTTTTTTTTTTTTCTTTTCAACAAAAACTGAAAAACTCATTATTGACAGACCAAGCCTATGGCAATCTTAAAAGAAGTATTTCATGGAGAAGAAAGTGACATATATCAGAAACCTGGATCTACATAAAGAAAAGAAAACAATGAAAAATAAAAACACAAAGGTAAAATTTTTATTTTCCTTATCTTAATTGACCTAGAAAATAATTGTTGATTTACAGCATAAACAGTAACAGCTATTGTATGACAGGATGTGGATATCTGACATGAATGACAGTATAATTACAAGAGATGAGACAGGTGTATTGGGAATAATTGTCGTAAGGTATCCACAGTACATTTACTTTAAGTCATAAAGTGTCATTTCACCATAGACTTAGGTTATTTTTGTAATACTTCAAACTATAGGGCCACTACAAAAATTTTTTGAGTATAGTTTCTATAGCAAGAGGAGATAAAATAGAATGATATAACGCATTCCATGAAAATCTAAGAAGGAAGAAAAACAAGAGAAAAGAAGAAAAGAAGAGACTAAATGAATAATTGAATTTAATGCCTAGGTCTCATAGATTCTGCAACAGTTCTAAATCAAGACAGATTTATATGTAAAAATATCAGCCTTAAAGTATTTATAAAATAATTAAAGTGTTGAATAGTAGGTCACATAAAAATTATATTGTTCAAGAAGCATTTCTTAAAAGGCAGACAATTAATGTACTAAAAATAAGCATGTTTATAAAATTAATGATCAAATGTAACAGGTTCATTTAAACATAATTTAAGGAACACATGCTAAATACCTGCAGGCATGAGTACATCCGGTCTAAGATGTACAAAGTCCTAGAAATTGTATTTTATTCAATCCTATATGTAAACACTTTTAGGAATTCACCAAATATTCCGAAGCACTGTGATATTCAGAGGTGAACAACAGTTAAAACGTTAGCACATAACAGACTGCAGCTTGTCACAACAGATTATGATGTTTACAAAGACAGATTTGTTGCTATAACTTCATGTTGCTTACTTTTTTTTTTGATTTAAAAGAAAAATTTTGTTAAAAGCTATGCAGTGGAAGTCTCTGAGAATCATACAACCTGTAAGCCTGAGGGAGGAGGTACATTCATTCTTCATCTGACTTTGTCAAATAGAACCTCCAAGGAATTGATAGAGAAAATTCTGAGCCTGTGTCTTGATGCCTCAGAAAGAAGTAAAGGAGAAATCATACTCACTTCGCATTCACTTGAAGAGAAAAAGAAAGTGTTAGTGTACAAACTTTTTTCCTAAGGACAAGGATGGATGCTTTCCTTCAAAGGAAGAAGCAATGATTTTAAGTTAAAGGGAACCACAAAGCATTGGAAGGAGGAAAGTATGTGTTGTACATACAAATAATGAAGGGCATGTGGTTCTACCAATATACATCTCAGCGGAGCAGAATCATTTCTTAGAGCTCTTCCTGTCATCTAGGCCACTGGACTTAGAAAGCAATGACAAAATAACAGAAAATAGAAGAGTACTGAGTTATATGCCACCTCTGTCAAAATGTCATAAACATTTTTTTTGATTCCATGGGTAGCCTATTTAAATTTATTATCTGCCTTAAAACATGTGTGAAAACAAAAACAGAATATGTCCACCTGTCAATCTTATTTAACATTTTTTGAGATCAGAGATAAAAGCATTGTTAATGATTTTTTACAGGATTTTTATTTATTTGTTTGAGGGAGAAAGAGAGCACAAGGGGGGGGGGGCACCAGAAGGAGAGAGAGAAATAGGCTCCCCGCTGAGCAGGGAGTCACCCAGGTACCCCCACTGATATGATTTTATAGTAACTTGGGCTGATAATAAAATCCAGCTCTGGGAATAAGTGTATGGAGTTTGATCCCTGGTTCTGAAAAAGTTCACACTGTAATCTCCCTTTTCTTTCATTGCCCTTTTCTTGGTATAAGAGTGGAACTGCGTTTGATAACTAAAAGAATTATTAAAATCCTTCTGGTTTATTAGAAACATTTGAAGATAAGTGACAAACATATAAATAGAATAATTTATATTTTCACTTTAGTTAAAAAAAATTTTCTGAGTGTAGTTGACACATAATGCTATCTTAGCTTCTGGTGCACAACTTAGTGATTTGACAAGTTTATACACTATGCTATGTTCAACACTAGTATAATTACTCTGTCCTGTTCCATCACTATTACGCTATCATTGCTGGATTCCTTATGCTCTCCTTTTATTCTCATGACTTAATCATCCCATAACTGGAAGCCTGTGTCTCTCTCTCCCCTTCACCCATTTTGCCCATCTCTCCACCCCCCTGCCTTCTGGCAACCATCAGTTTGTTCTCTATGTTTATAGATCTGATTCCACTTTCTGTTTATTTATTCATTTACTCTTTTTTAAAAATTCCATTTATGAGTGGAATCATACGGCATTTGTCTTTCTTAGTCTGACTTACATGGGTGGACTTTGAAATAGAAAGTCGCAGAGTAGAATATTTTTTAGAAGACTACTCTGTTAGGTTAATTTCTGGATTCAATTATTTGATATTAAATTTTAACTCAAAATTTAAAGTTAAATCAAATTATTTTATTGAACTACTAGATTTTAGCATCTGAATAATTAAAACAAAGGTATATTGTAAAAACGTAACTTCCTAACCACAGTGCTTAAAACCTCTACTAGCTTTATAAGTAAGATGAGGAGAGGACACAACTATGAAAACATTCATTATGTTGCATATCCGTCCCCACATTTCCTCAATAGATATCAGGACAGTACCTTGACGATGTAGTCACTCTTCCATGTAGTCTATGAGAAACATTAGAAATAAAGGAGACCTTCCACAGTTTAGTAGCAATGTCCATCGAAAGATGAATGGATAGAGAAGATGTGGTCTATGTATACAATGGAATATTCCTCAGCCATTAGAAATGACAAATACCCACCATTTGCTTCAATGTGGATGGAACTGGAGGGTATTATGCTGAGTGAAGTAAGTCAATCGGAGAAGGACAAACATATGGTCTCATTCATTTGGGGAATATAAAAAATAGTGAAAGGGAATATAAGGGAAGGGAGAAGAAATGTATGGGAAAATATCAGAAAGGGAGACAGAACATAAAGACTCCTAACTCTGGGAAACAAACTAGGGGTGGTGGAAGGGGAGGAGGGCGGGGGGTGGGGGGTGAATGGGTGACGGGCACTGAGGGGGACACTTGACGGGATGAGCACTGGGTGTTATTCTGTATGTTGGCAAATTGAACACCGATAAATGAAATGGTAAAATAAAAAAATAAGAAATAAAGGAGACCAAACCATATCAAAAGTACACTGTTTCACTATTTGCTCCTAGATTTACTGTTCTGTTAAAATGGCAAGATAACTAGATGATGGCCTTGAATTCATAATTCTTCTAGTTTAAGGGACATTAAGTTCACATTGGAACTTACTAAAATACTATTTAAAAATATACACAAGTATGTAGCTTGAAATTTATGGCAAATTTACGAAAAATCAAGTGAATAAAAAGTTTTCTGAGAAGAATACCAATTTTCAAAATTACTTTATAAATTGGGAGGAAATATATAATGGAATAAATGCAAAATGTGGTCAATACACAGGATTTAAAAAATTAACCAAGTGCTGATATTCTTGAGATGAATTCTATACAAAATTCTTAGTCCATGGGATGCTACATAAATCAAAGTCATTGAATGAGGCTACTTCAACACATATTCCAAAATAATAAAAAACAGAGCAATTGATGAGAATTCTCATTGGTAACTACTGGTTGCAATTTTAAAATGCATTTAAAATATGTAATCAAGGGATGCCTGGGTAGCTCAGTGGTTGAGCATCTGTCTTTGGCTCAGAGCATGATCCCAGGATCCTGGGATTGAGTCCTGCATCGGGCTCTCTGCAGAGAGCCTGCTTCTCCCCCTGCCTGGGTCTCTGCCTCTATGTGTCTCTTGTGAATAAATTAAAAAAATCTTTAAAAATGTGATCAAGCCATGCATGAATGAATAATTATGATAAATGGCATATAAATGTATACAATACCACTCAACATCAATAAATGCTTTTATTAAATCCAGTCTATGAATAATAAATATGTGAAAAATAGACTTTATAATTTGATTAAAAATCATAAGAAGATGAAAAAAGTTGTAAAACTTTTTTTTTTTTTTTGCTATTTAACCAAACTTTTATTTATTTATTTATTTTTTTTGGCTTTTTAAATTTTATTTTTTTTATTTTTTTAATTAATTTTTATTGGTGTTCAATTTACCAACATACAGAAAAACACCCAGTGCTCATCCCATCAAGTGTCCACCTCAGTGCCCGTCACCCATTCCCCTCCAACACCCGCCCTCCTCCCCTTCCACCACCCCTAGTTCGTTTCCCAGGGTTAGGAGTCTTTATGTTCTGTCTCCCTTCCTGATATTTCCCAACATTTCTTTTCCCTTCCTTTATATTCCCTTTCACTATTATTTATATTCCCCAAATGAATGAGAACATACACTGTTTGTCCTTCTCCGATGGACTTATTTCACTCAGCATAATACCCTCTAGTTCCATCCACGTTGAAGCAAATGGTGGGTACTTGTCGTTTCTAATGGCTGAAGAATATTCCATTGTGTACATAAACCACATCTTCTTTATCCATTCATCTTTCGATGGACACCGAGGCTCCTTCCACAGTTTGGCTATTGTGGCCATTGCTGATAGAAACTTCAGGGAGCAGGTGTCCCAACATTTCATTGCATCTGAATCTTTGGGGTAAATCCCCAACAGTGCAATTGCTGGGTCGTAGGGCAGGTCTATTTTTAACTCTCTGAGAAACCTCCACACAGTTTTCCAGAGTGGCTGCACCAGTTCACATTCCCACCAACAGTGTAAGAGGGTTCCCTTTTCTCCGCATCCTCTCCAACATTTGTTGTTTCCTGCCTTGTTAATTTTCCCCATTCTCACTGGGGTGAGGTGGTATCTCATTGTGGTTTTGATTTGTATTTCCCTGATGGCAAGTGATGCTGAGCATTTTCTCATGTGCATGTTGGCCATGTCCATGTCTTCCTCTGTGAGATTTCTCTTCATGTCTTTTGCCCATTTCATGATTGGATTGTTTGTTTCTTTGGTGTTGAGTTTAATAAGTTCTTTATAGATCTTGGAAACTAGCCCTTTATCTGATATGTCGTTTGCAAATATCTTCTCCCATTCTGTAGGTTGTCTTTTAGTTTTGTTGACTGTATCCTTTGCTGTGCAAAAGCTTCTTATCTTGATGAAGTCCCAATAGTTCATTTTTGCTTTTGTTTCTTTTGCCTTTGTGGATGTATCTTGCAAGAAGTTACTGTGGCCGAGCTCAAAAACGGTGTTGCCTGGGGCCTCATCTATGATTTTCATGGAATCTTTCCTCACATTTAGATCTCTCATCCATTTTGAGTTTATCTTTGTGTATGGTGAAAGAGAGTGGTCCAGTTTCATTCTTCTGCATGTGGATGTCCAATTTTCCCAGCACCATTTATTGAAGAGACTGTCTTTCTTCCAATGGATAGTCTTTCCTCCTTTATCGAATATTAGATGACCATACATTTCAGGGTCCACTTCTGGGTTCTCTATTCTGTTCCTTTGATCTATGTGTCTGTTTTTGTGCCAGTACCACACTGTCTTGATGACCACAGCTTTGTAGTACAACCTGAAATCTGGCATTGTGATGCCCCCAGCTATGGTTTTCTTTTTTAAAATTCCCCTGGCTATTCAGGGTCTTTTCTGATTCCACACAAATCTTAAAATAATTTGTTCTAACTCTCTGAAGAAAGTCCATGGTATTTTGATAGGGATTGCATTAAACGTGTAAATTGCCCTGGGTAACACTGACATTTTTACAATATTAATTCTGCCAATCCATGAGCATGGAATATTTTTCCATCTCTTTGTGTATTCCTCAATTTCTTTCAGAAGTGTTCCATAGTTTTTAGGGTATAGATCCTTCACCTCTTTGGTTAGGTTTATTCCTAGGTATCTTATGCTTTTGGGTGCAATTGTAAATGGGATTGACTCCTTAATTTCTCTTTCTTCAGTCTCATTGTTAGTGTATAGAAATGCCATTGATTTCTGGGCATTGATTTTGTATCCTGCCACGCTACCAAATTGCTGTATGAGTTCTAGCAATCTTGGGGTGGAGGCTTTTGGGTTTTCTACGTAGAGTATCATGTCATCGGCGAAGAGGGAGAGTTTGACTTCTTCTTTGCCAATTTGAATGCCTTTAATGTCTTTTTGTTGTCTGATTGCTGAGGCGAGGACTTCCAGAACTATGTTGAACAGCAGTGGTGAGAGTGGACATCCCTGTCTTGTTCCTGATCCTAGGGGAAAGGCTCCCAGTGCTTCCCCATTGAGAATGATATTTGCTGTGGGCTTTTCGTAAATGGCTTTTAAGATGTCGAGGAAAGTTCCCTCTATCCCAACACTCTGAAGGGTTTTGATCAGGAATGGATGCTGTATTTTGTCAAATGCTTTCTCTGCATCTAATGAGAGGATCATATGGTTCTTGGTTTTTCTCTTGCTGATGTGATGAATCACATTGATGGTTTTACGAGTGTTGAACCAGCCTTGTGTCCTGGGGATAAATCCTACTTGGTCATGGTGAATAATTTTCTTAATGTGTTGTTGGATCCTATTGGCTAGTATCTTGTTGAGAATTTTTGCATCCATGTTCATCAGGGATATTGGTCTGTAATTCTCCTTTTTGGTGGGATCTTTGTCTGGTTTCGGAATTAAGGTGATGCTGGCCTCATAGAACGAATTTGGAAGTACTCCATCTCTTTCTATCTTTCCAAACAGCTTTAGTAGAATAGGTATGATTTCTTCTTCTTTAAACGTTTGATAGAATTCCCCTGGGAAGCCATCTGGCCCTGGACTCTTGTGTCTTGGGAGGTTTTTGATGACTGCTTCAATTTCCTCCCTGGTTATTGGCCTGTTCAGGTTTTCTATTTCTTCCTGCTCCAGTTTTGGTTTTCCAGGAATGCGTCCATTTCTTCTAGATTTCCTAATTTATTGGTGTACAGCTGTTCATAATATGTTTTTAAAATCGTTTGTATTTCCTTGGTGCTGGTAGTGATCTCTCTTTCTCACTCATGATTTTATTAATTTGAGTCTTCTCTCTCTTCTTTTTAATAAGGCTGGCTAATGGTTTATCTATCTGATTAATTCTTTCAAAGAACCAATCCTGGTTTTGTTGATCTGTTCCACAGTTCTTTGGTCTCGATTTCATTTAGTTCTGCTCGAATTTAATTAACTGTCTTCTTCTGCTGGGGGTGGGGTCTATTTGTTGCTTTTTCTCTAGTTCCTTTATGTGTAAGGTGAGCTTTTGAATTTGAGTTCTTTCCAGTTTTTGAGTGGATGCTTGTATTGCTATGTATTTCCCCCTCAGGACTGCTTTTGCTGCATCCCAAAGATTTTGAACGGTTGTATCTTCATTCTCATTAGTTTCCATGAATATTTTTAATTCTTCCTTAATTTCCTGGTTGACCTTTTCATCTTTTAGCAGGATGGTCCTTAACCTCCACGTGTTTGTGGTACTTCCAAACTTCTTGTTGTGATTAAGTTCTAATTTCAAGGCATTATGGTCTGAGAATATACCGGGGACTATCCCGATCTTTTGGTATCGGTTCAGACCCGATTTGTGACCCAGTATGTGGTCTATTCTGGAGAAAGTTCCATGTGCACTTGAGAAGAATGTGTATTCAGTTGAGTTTGGATGTAAAGTTCTGTAGATATCTGTGAAATCCATCTGGTCCAGTGTATCATTTAAAGCTCTCGTTTCTTTGGATATGTTGTGCTTAGAAGACCTATCTAGTATAGAAAGAGCTAGATTGAAGTCACCAAGTATAAGTGTATTATTATCAAAGTATTTCTTCAGTTTGGTTATTAATTGGTTTAAATATTTGGCAGCTCCCACATTCGGGGCATATATATTGAGGATTGTTAAGTCCTCTTGTTGGATAGATCCTTTGAGTATGAGATAATGTCCCTCTTCATCTCTCACTATAGTCTTCGGGGTAAATTTTAATTTATCTGATATAAGGATGGCTACCCCTGCTTTCTTTTGAGGACCATTTGAATGGTAAATGGTTCTCCAACCTTTTATTTTCAGGTTGTAGGTGTCCTTCTGTCTAAAATGAGTCTCTTGTAGACAGCAAATAGATGGTTCCTGCTTTTTTATCCAGTCTGAAACCCTGCGCCTTTTGATGGGGTCATTAAGCCCGTTCACATTCAGAGTTACTATTGAGAGATATGAGTTTAGTGTCATCATATCTATTCAGTCCTTGTTTTTGTGGATTGTTCCACTGAACTTCTTCTTAAAGGGGAATTTTAAGAGTCCCCCTTAAAATTTCTTGCAGAGCTGGTTTGGAGGTTACATATTCTTTCAGTTCCTGCCTGTCTTGGAAGCTCTTTATCTCTCCTTCCATTTTGAATGAAAGCCTTGCTGGATAGAGTATTCTTGGTTGCATGTTCTTCTCATTTAGGACCCTGAATATATCCTGCCAGCCCTTTCTGGCCTGCCAGGTCTCTGTGGAGAGGTCTGCTGTCACCCTAATATTCCTCCCCATAAAAGTCAGGGACTTTTTTTCTCTTGCTGCTTTAAGGATCTTCTCCTTAACTTTGGAATTTGCAAGTTTCACTATTAAATGTCGAGGTGTTGAACGGTTTTTGTTGATTTTAGGGGGGGATCTCTCTATTTCCTGGATCTAAATGCCTGTTTCCCTTCCCAGATTAGGAAAGTTTTCAGCTAGGATTTGTTCAAATACATATTCTGGCCCTCTGGCCCTTTCGGCACCCTCGGGAACCCCAATTAAATGTAGGTTTTTCTTCCTCAGGCTGTCATTTATTTCCCTTAATCTATCCTCATGGTCTTTTAATTGCCTCTTTTTTCCTCAGTTTCCCTCTTTGCCATCAACTTGTCTTCTATGTCACTCACTCGTTCTTCCACCTCGTTAACCCTCGTCGTTAGCACTTCTAGCTTGGATTGTATCTCATTTAATTGATTTTTAATTTCTGCCTGATTGGATCTAAATTCTGCAGTCATGAAGTGGCTTGAGTCCTTTATGGTTTTTTCTAGAGCCACCAGTAGCTGTAAAATAGTGCTTCTGAATTGGCTTTCTGACATTGAATTGTAATCCATATTTTGTAACTCTGTGGGAGAGAGGGTTGTTTCTGATTCTTTTTTTTTTTGAGGTGAGGTTTTCCTTCTAGTCATTTTGCTCAGTGCAGAGTGGCCAAAAACAAGTTGTATTGGGAAAAGGAGAAAAAGAGAGAGAAGGAAAGAAAAGAGAAAAAGAAAAAAGAGAAAGATTAAA
The DNA here is from genome assembly GCF_018345385.1 of Vulpes lagopus. NCBI lineage: Eukaryota > Metazoa > Chordata > Mammalia > Carnivora > Canidae > Vulpes > Vulpes lagopus. The sequence continues at coordinate 8,342,925 of NC_054827.1, forward strand.
AAAAAGGGGAAAAAGAGAAGAAAAAGAGAAAGAAAAAGAAAGAAAGGAGAAAAAAGGGGGGTGGAGTGGGGGAAGCAATCAGAAATCAAGAAGAAAGAAAAAAAAGCACAAAACAAAACAAAAACAAAAAAACAAAAAAACAAAAAAAAACATGGGGGAGTATCTTCCGATTCTGTATACTTTAAGTCCCTTGACTTCCCCTGGAACTGGTCCGTCTCCTTGGTCTTCTGGGGGAGGGGCCTGCTGTGCTGATTCTCAGGTGTGAGCACTTGGGGGAGCTGCTCCGCCCCTGCCTGGTGCAGGGCTCAGTGGGGGGTGTTCACCCCGTGAGCCCCGGGAGGAAGCCCCAGTGGCGGGGGCAGCTCTGGGACCCTGGAGTCAGCTCCCGCAGTAGCTCCGGGGCTCTCCGTCTGCAGGGCCTGGGGGCTCCGGGGCGGGGCCGCTGATCTGCTCAGCTCGGGCAGGAGCGTCCTCGCTGTCCTGGGCCCTCCCGGCCTCTGCCTGTCCCTGGGGGAGGCCGGATCCTGGGCTGTGTCCCGGCGCCCTGTGCTCCGGGGCCTGCGCTGTCGGATTCGCGCTCCCGCCCCGCAGCCCCCTCCGCGGAGCCGCCGCCCGAGCCCCTCCGAGCTGTTCCCGGAGCCGCGCAGCCCCCTCCGCGCGGAGCTTCTTCCTCTGCGCGAGCCGCCGCCGAGCTGTTCCCGGAGCCCCGCAGCCCCCTCCGGAGCCGCCGCCCGAGCCCCTCCGAGCTGCTCCGGGTCCCGCCGAGCGCTGCAGCCCTTAGGGAGCTCGGCGCACTCTCCGGGGCGCAGTTCCTCTGTTACTGTCCCAGGGAGCCCGAGGGCGTCCCCGCCTTCTGGGGATCCTGCTCCAATTCCCCGGGAGGCCTTTCCGCGGGGAAGGTCGGTGCAGCTCCTGCTCCTCCGGGTCGGGTTCTCCTGCCCTGGGGACACTCGCCCCGGCCTCAGCCCGGCTCCTCGCGGGGCCCCTCCCCCTCGGAGGCCTTTTGTGTCCTTTGTTCTTTTTCCCCGTCTTCCTACCTGGATAGAAGCGCGAACTCTTCTCACTGGAGGCATTCCAGCTGGTCTCTCTTTAAATCTCAGGCCGAATTCGTAGATTTTCAGGATGATTTGAAGGTTATCTAGGTAATTTGGTGAGGACAGGTGACCTGGGGACCCTGCTCTTCCGCCGTCTTGCCCCTCCCCCTCGTTGTAAAACATTTGTAGAAATTCAACACATATCCCTAAATTTTAAATTAAATATAAATAAACAAACAAACAAATAAATAATTCAAACCTTTTAAACAATGTATGCCAGAAACTTTTAGAAAGCACTGCACAGTGGAAAGACAACAAAATATTCTTACTGAAAAATTTTAAAGAAAAATGTGTATTATTACTGCTAGTTTCTGCATTTAATATCAATGTAAGTAATACAGGAAATTTAAAAATTATAAGTATTGGAAAGTAATCATTTAAGAATGATTTAATAAATACTTATTTAAGAAAATCAGCTGGGGATGCCTGGGTGGTTCAGTTGGTTAAGCGTCTGCCTCCAGCTCAGGTCATGATCTCAGGGTCCTGGGATCAAGTCCCACATGGCTCCCTGTGCATTGGGGAGCCTGCTTCTCAGTCTCTCTGTTCCTGCTGATACCCCTGCTTGTGATCACTCTCTCTCTGTCAGATAAATAAATAAAATCTTAAAAAAAAAAGAAAAAAATCAATTGAAATCTGCCAGAACTAATAAAGTTCATGCTTAATATAGCAACATACTAGAAAATTAGCTAATGAAATTCAACAATTTCCTACACATGTATGTCAGCAACTTAAAAAAATGAATGAAAAAAGGATTATTCAGAAAGGTAACAAAAGTAAATCACCCTCTGCTAATAAAACTAACAAGAAACTCATAATTCATATATCCAGCATTAATGTAGATGAGGAGAAATGCATCCTCATGTAATGAAGGAAGTTATATGAAAGGGCTTCCTTCATGAAGGAAGTTAGAATCGTGGATGTTTTGTGGCAAGTAATATCAGTATTTCTAAAAGCCTACAATGGGCATATTTACTAACAAATTATTTTTCATAAATTAATATTAAAATTTAATTGCTGATAAAATGGATAAACTGAGTAGCTATGAATAGGAAAAATATGCAAGGGACATGAAAAATTTTACAGAAAATTATTTGAAATTCTCAGTAATTCTCTATATAACAAGATAATTAACCTCAGTCACAACTGAATTTTTGGAAGACAGTTAATTGTCCTGTTTTTCTTGCAATAGTGAAAGTCTGAAAACAAATATAATGTTCACAATACAAGATTAGTTAATTAAAGCACAAAAACATAAAATGATATCTGATCCACATATATCAAAAAGAATAAGGTTGCTTTCTATTTCTGCAATGTAGTCATCTCCCAGAGATAGAAATAGGATAAAAAGCAACAAGCTATAAAATATTTCCTATAGAGTATCTTTTATTTAAATCATAATCTATAAATATGTGCATTGTTTTCATTTAGACAGTCTAGGAATTATCCTTCTGTGGGAAGAGAGTACCAGGTTGAGAAGAGTTTGAAACTTTATTTTTTTTTTAATTTTTTTTTAATTTTTTTATGATAGTCACAGAGAGAGAGAGAGAGAGAGAGAGAGAGGCAGAGACACAGGCAGAGGGAGAAGCAGGCTCCATGCACCAGGAGCGCGACGTGGGACTCGATCCCAGGTCTCCAGGATCGCGCCCTGGGCCAAAGGCAAGTGCTAAACCGCTGCGCCACCCAGGGATCCCAAGTTTGAAACTTTAATTTAAAATCTTTTGATTTTTTTTTTAGCATTCAATATTAAAAAAGACTACCTGGACAGCAAGTGTCTTGATATTCTATTTTTGTGTAACAAATTAACAGAAATTCAATAATGTCTGAAAACTCTTTTCCCAGAACACAGAACAACCTATTTAATGTTTGACTGAGTAGCTGGAAGGTATGTGCACATCTGAGACCAGAAATTCGGAAGTCTTCTTAGATTTCTGCCTAGAACATTTTGACTTTTTGTTTTACCCATTTCCCTCTCCTTGTTCCCCTTCTCTCTCTATCTTCTCTCTTTTTCTTCATCTCTCTTTTTCCTAATTGAAATCATGACACCCATGTTTGCTTGTTCTCTTTTTTCATGTTGTCTACAAATTCCCTGCAATGAATGTATATTTGGTTTTGTAATTAAAATAGAGTAAATATTTTAAAATCATAATAAAAAACATGACTCTCTGAGTCAGATAGTTCACTAAAAAGGAAAAATAATATAAGAGACGAAATGCATTTGCTAATAAATGTTATGTATGTGTACATACATGACTATATCAAGGATTCATAAAGATAAAACAGGTCTGATGAGATAATCTGTGGTGAAAATGGGATGTTATGACTCGGCATAGTACTTAAATCCTTTTTAATGATCAAAAGCATATGATAAATTTTCAATATCACCTGTGATCAATATTAAAAAGGAAAACTGAAGTAACGGAAGGACATGTTTATAAATGTTTTTGACTTCTCTATATGCTTTTTTTTTTTTTTAGAGAACTGCATTATTGTAATTTGAGGGAATATCAAATTAAAGACCTTAAAAAGAAGAAATTATTTCTGTTCTTCATAAGCATACTTTTCACTTAAAGTTCCCGAGTAAGTATATGATAAAGTCCTAGTTAATGGAATGCATCACTTAATTTCCACATACAGTTTTTAGTGGGGTTTATCTTTCCCCTGGCATTGGTCCTCAAATGTGGTAGACTGTTTTGGATTTGTATAGGAAAACAGAACAGAACTTCTTCTTCTCCTTCTCCTTTTTCTTCTCATTCTTTTTTGTCAATTAGTTACCCCCAAACCATCCCCATTCTAAAGAAGAAAAAAAAAGATCCTAACAACAACAAAAAAGTAACTTGCCCAAGGCTGCACAGACTGTAACTGCCAGATCAAATTCACTTTTCAGAAACTTGTGCTCTTCACTGTTATGCTCAACTGCCTCTCTTACCCACATGATTGATCCACATAACGATCTGAGAATAGGGATGTTTGGGTTTTGGAAAATGTTATATGCTCAGAGGAACCCTAAATAACAACAAAAACAAAGTAAATACCATGCCATGAAATGGATGAATTGTACAGACACAATGCTGAGTGAAAGAAGGTAGGCGCAGAGGATTTGCTGTTTTAGGTTCCAAGAGTAGTCAGTTCTGTAAAAGTGAGAGTAAGTGGTTACACTGGGGGTGAGAGACAGCAGTGTAGATGATGGAGACATCGGGGTGTTTAATATGAACTGTTTAAATATGTATGTACATCTGGTAAAAAATAAAAAAATATATATGTGTATATTTCTTTATACACAATATACTTAAAGTAAAAACATTTTAACAAAAAGTTGATAGTACATTTTCCTAAATCTGTTCATGGAAAGTGTCTTTCTTTCTTTCTTTCTTTCTTTCTTTCTTTCTTTCTTTCTTTCTTTCTTTCTTTCTTTCTTTCTTTCTTTCTTTCTTTCTTTCTTTCTTTCTTCTTTCTTTCTTTCTTTCTTTCTTTCTTTCTTCTTCTTTCTTTCTTTCTTTCTTCTTTCTTTCTTTCTTTCTTTCTTCTTTTTCTTCTTTCTTTCTTTCTTTCTTTCTTTCTTTCTTTCTTTCTTTCCTCTTTTTCTTTCTTTCTTTCTTCTTATTTTGTTTTATAAACTTGCTTCAAAGGAATTGAAGTTAACATTAGTGAACTATGAATATAAATACACATACCATCATCCTTGGCATATTTGCCTCTTATTCAAATCTACTATATTTTATTCCATTTATTTTCTTTCCCTTTTTCTTTTTCTAGACATGAGGACTGAAAAGGCAAAGTACTGAAAATACTGAATACTGAAGGCAGTAGGCAGATGTCATATATAAATACCATCTATTTAATAAATACTTAGGGACAATCTTGAATATTTTATTTATTTTTTATTTTCCATTTTTGTTAACAGAGATCATGGGATAGGAGGTCAATCAAACTCATCATGGTTAAATTTCATATTTTTAAAGTTTAACATTTCATATATCAATATCCATACTGAAAATGAGTGGAGTAAAATAGATGGACCTTGCCTCTTTGACAAGATCAGGTGCATTCAGGGTGGTATGGCTGTAGACTGGACCTTGCCTCTTTGAATAGAACCTTGAATAAAGGAATCCTACTCTAGGCATTTCTCTCATATTTTAGCCTTGAAATTATAGTTTATATAATTTTTTATATATTAGTCACTATCACTAGGCAGTGAGTTCTAAATACTGGGTACTATCTGATGCTTATAGGACAATCACTGTTCATAGTCTCTGACAATTAGCTGATGTTCAATATCTGCCGTCTGGCTATAATGGTATCCCTGCTCTCAAGTGTAAAATAGTTTTTCATTCCCAAAAATCTTGGACTGTGATTCTTTAAGAAGTCTGATATGGCATCTTATTATAGTAATATAATATAGCAGCCTCAAGCACTTTACAAATGAGAAAGTGGATGGATGAATGGCTTTTCTGGTAAGGCCATGTTATTTACTGTTTCATGACTTAAAGTCACCTTTTTCCTAGTCCTTTTCTTTCTTTCTTTCTTTCTTTCTTTCTTTCTTTCTTTCTTTCTTTCTTTCTTTCTTTCTTTCTTTCATATTGCAGTATATTATCAGTAGTGTTTGTAATATCACTAATTGTGTTCTGGAAAACTTTCAAACCCTTAGTGCAATTTAATGGTATATTTCAAAGTAAGTAAGAGGAGCCTAAACAATGATTCAAGCCTCAAAATTTATAATTTCCCCAACAAGAAACAGGAGTTAAGTGGCCTGGCTGCATTGTTTATTTCACTCTCCCATTAGCTAAATAAATAGAAAATAAGATACTGCTATCTAGTGCTCAGTCTGACAAGGAAATATAGATTATCAATTGCTTCTAAAACAGAGAATTTGGGCTTCAATTAGGTTAAGAAATGTTGCCACTAGCTAAGAGTTTTAGAGAAACTCTCTGAAGAGTTATACAGATATTTTATATTATAAACCTCAATGTTTTGGAAACCAATGATGTACATTATCTTCTGATGTTTTAGAGAGTGCATAGCTCTATATAAATCCTTTTTAACATTATGTGGCAGATATGAACTGCACCATAGCACAGAATTTTTGGCTATTTTATTCTTTAAGGCTATGTTTAAAGACTAAGTAAGTGATTTATGACATCCTCATTGTTTAAAAGGAATAGTTTCTGTTGAGGGGGTGGGGAGGAATCTAACATTCTAGGAAATGCAGGATTTAAAATTTAATTGTGAGTTTTGTTTATTTTACTTGTTATGGGGATATGGGATACAATTGTTTTTATTATTTTAGAGCTTTGAAGGGAAATTTGAAAATTATATACATTTTAAGCAGTCCTGTCTTGACAGGTAGCCCCTATTATTGCAAAATAAGGCTTTTAAGTTATTTCACAGTAGCTTTGTACACAGACAAATCAACATCAACTTTAGAACGCTTGAGGAAACTAACATTAGCCAATAACCTTGTATGAAATACTTAATAACTATTGACTTTTACTTTTGTATATGTTTAAAAGATTTTATTTACTTATTCATGAAAGAGAGAGAGAGAGAGGCAGAGACACAGGCAGAGAGAGAAGTAGGTTCCATGCGGGGAGCCCGATGTGGGACTTGATCACAGACTCCATGATGAGACCTGGGCTGAAGGTGGGAACTCGACCGCTGAGCCACCTGGGCATTCCACTTTTAGTTTTTCTTACCTAAAACTGTCATTAGCAATAGTATTTATTGGAAGAGGGTATGAGTATTCAGCAAGTCAATATTTGTAAAAACTCTGAATATACTGCTCATACCTCACAAAACCTAATGAATGATAAACGCTTTTGTTTGACTCAAAAACAGCATCCTATGTTAGTAAAATATATTTATAGAATATGCAAATTATAAATAAGGTAAGTGAATTCCAATTGTGTGAACAATAACTGCTTATGCAATAACCAAAATTCAAAAGGTTGAATCTGATTTCATATTTTGGTAGATCCACATAGTTGAATATTAAGCTGTAACTAAAAGTAATGATGTAATATATCTATGCCAAACAAAGACAAATGTATACTCTGTGAAAGAAGATCCAAAATGAAGTAAGCATTGCTCAGAGAGTTACTTCAAATAAAGTAGAAAGTATATTAATGGTAAATATATATTGAAAGTTGTGCTCAAAGTATATTATGATAGATTGATTTTTCCAAGTGTGAGGAAAGGAGATGAATCAAGAATGATTCCAATTTTTGTATGTGAACACCTGGAAAATAGACTTTCTATTTCTTTATTTGGGAATGACTGGGAAAGAACAGAATCAAAGGAGTTCTGAGAGAATGAAAAGTCAGAATTACTGAGAGAGAGTAACTAGAAAAGGATTATGGACTAGGATATTTCATAAATGATCTATCACTCCATACTTATAAATTTTATTAAATCATGAAGGATTTTTAATTACTGGAGCTATAACCAGAATAGTGCTTTAGAATGCTATCAAGTTAGCAACATAAACATTATGCTGACAGAAAGAAACATTACGAGAAGAAGAAAATAAGAAGCAAGGAAATATTAGGATTTATACTATGATGGAGTCAGGTGATAGTGTGAACAGTAATAATTCACTCACTTTATTTTTGCTATGTAATTGCTGTACACAATATCTTGTGTTTTGAGCTGTAAGGATAACAGAGCAAACTATAATATTGTTCTCCTATTAAAAAAAATTCAAGTAACTTACAAAGTTACTTAAAATCCTGAATGACTATTATGTTTTTTTCTTCAATCTAGGGTCTTACCAATAGATACATTTTTTAAAAAGTAAATTAGCAGTACTTTGCTAAGCACAATTTTCCCATTATTCTACACAACTGACAAGTGATAATTTATATATCAATTTACATGTATACATATATATGTACATGTAACTCTACTTCAGTAAGAAGTCCATTCAGAATTAATAAATTACATAAATAAAGAATGAATTTGAAGTATTTCAAATCATTAAAATATATCTAAATAAAGAACTGGAAAAAACAAAAAACAAGAATCTAGGCGTTTATAGAAGGGAGTTAAAGGTATCAGCAGACATTTCCTGACAGCATGTATAAGAGGAGAACATAAGGGCTTGTGTGAGCATCACTGACTCATTAAAAAAAAAAAAAAAGTATCTCATTTTCACTATAGTTTTCTTAATATTAACCTTAGTGAATTTTCATGCAAGATGCTTAACAAATATTTTTGATTTGGTAAATCAAGACTGTTTTCTTACAATGAGTAGTTTTCTACAATTTTGCACAATATATTTGATAGTTACACAGTACATCTAAAATTATCTATCTTTAATACATACAATAGTTTAAAACAAGATTTAGCTGAGTTTATATAAATGAAGTTAAATTAATCTCAACATAGGAAGGTGCCAAATGTCAAAAGAAAGCAAACTTGGCCAAAAAAAAAAAAATACATGAAAGAATAGTTGGTTTGTTATATGTCCTCTATGTCAATCATGCTGTTTTATGGGTACTTCTTCAATTAACTCTGATGTCTACTCTATGAAATAAGCACAGTTATTATCCCTATTTTGCAGAAAAGGATCCTGGTAGTCTGAGTATCTATGAGGTATTATAGTAAAAAAACAAAAATTGACAAAGAATCGCTTTGATCCTCTCATTCAGCCTGCAGCATAATCTCTCAATAATTTTTAAATAATACTGAGGAGAATACAAATGAAATCAAAGATGCTGCTTCACCCTCTGTGAGTAAAGGCCACATAACGGATGTAACCCTTAGTTCAAATTGGAAAGGACTCAATTATTTTACAATGCACTTTAAAAAATGTTTTTATTTAAATTCTAGTTAGGGGATCCCTGGCGCCTGCCTTTGGCCCAGGGCGCGATCCTGGAGACCCGGGATCGAATCCCACATCGGGCTCCCGGTGCATGGAGCCTGCTTCTCCCTCTGCCTGTGTCTCTGCCTCTCTCTCTCTCTGTGACTATCATAAATAAATAAAAATTAAAAAAAAATAAAAATAAAAATAAAAAAAAATAAATTCTAGTTAGTTAACATACAATGTGATTTCAGGTTTTAGTGTACAACACAGTGATTCAACATTCGCATACAATACCTGGTGCTCATCACAACAAATTGGACAATCTAGAAAAAAAAAAATGGGTAAATTCCTAAAAACATATAAATTACCAAAACTGAAGTAGGAAGAAATAGAAAATTTGAACAGACCAATAACTAGCAAAGAAACTGAATCAGTAATCAAAAATATCCCAAGGGACAAAAGTTCAGGACTAGATGGCTTCACAGGCAAATTCTACCAAAAATTTAAATAAGAGTTAATACTTTTTCTCGAACTAGTCCAAAAAAAATACAAAAAAAAGGAAAACTTCCAAATTCATTCTATGAGGCATGCATTGCCTTACCAAAACCATATAAAGACACCACTAAAAAAGAGAATTACAAGCCATTATCCCAGATGAACATAGATGCAAAATTCTCAATAAAATTCTAGGAAACCAAATCCAACAATATGTTGAAAAGGTCATTCACCACAATCAAGTGGAGGGGTGATTCGCAAATCAGTCAACATGATATATCTCATCAATATGAGAAAGGATGAGTCTTATGATCATTTCACTAGAAGCAGAAAAAGTATTTGACAAAGTACAACATCTTTTTGTTATAAAATCCTCAACAAAGTAGGATTATAAAGGCCATCTATGGAAAACCCACATAGCTAACATGCTTTAATGTGGGAAAAACTAAGAGCTTTTCACATAAGGTCAAGAATAAGGCAAAGATGTTTTCTCTCATTGCTTTTACTCAACATAATACTGGAAGTCATAGCCACAGCAATCACTCAAGGAAAAAAAAAAAGAAATAAAATACATCTAAATCAGTAAGGAAAAAGCAAGACTTTCACTACTTGCAGATGACATGATATTATATATAGAAAACTAGAGAGGCTCCACCAAAAAAAAAAAAAAATGTGAGAACTGACAAAAGAATCCAGTAATGTCTCATGATACAAAAATGAATGTACAAAAAACTGCTGTATTTCTATACACCAATAATGAAGCAGCAGGAAGAGAAATTAAGGAATCAATTCCATCTATAGTTGTAACAAAAATGAAGATACCTAGGAATAAATTTAACAAAAGTAGTGAAAGACTAGTACTCTGAAAACTATAAAACACTGATGAAAGAAGTTGAAGATTGGGCAAAGAAATGGAAAGACATTCCATACTTATGAATTGGAAGAACAAATATTGTTGAAATGTCTATACTATCCAAAGCAATCTGCACATTTGATGCAATCCTTATTGAAATACTAAAGCACTTTTCACTGAATTAGAACAAATAATCCTAACACTTGTATGGAACAACAAAAAAACTCCAAATAGCCAAAGCAATCTTAAATAAGGTAATCGGAGCAGTAGGCATCAAAATTGCAGACTTGAAGGTATATTACAAAACTATGGTAATCAAAACAGTATGGTACTAGAACAAATATAGACACATAAATGAATGGAATAGGATAGAAAACCCAAAAATGAACCCACAACTATATAGTGGATTCATTTTCAACAAAGTAGGAAAGACTATCTAATGGAAAAAGATAGCTTCTTCCACAAATGACGTTGAGAAAACTGGACAGCAACATGCAAAAAAAAAGAAACTGGACCACTTTTTTACACTATACACAAAAAGAAATTCAAAATGGATGAAAGACCTAAATGTGAGACCTAAAACCAAAAAATCTTAGAAGGGAATAAAAGCAGTCACTTCTCTGGCATCAGCCATAGCAACTTCTTTCTAGACATGTCCTCTGAGGCCAGGGAAACAAAATCAAAGTTAATCTATTGGAAATACATCAAGGTAGAAAGCTTCTGCAGATTGAGGAAACGATCAACAAAACCAAAAGACAACCCATGGAATGAGAGGTGAACTCTGTAAATAACATATTTGGTAAAGTGTTAGTATCCAAAGTATGTGTAGAACTCAAAAACCTCGACACCCCCAAAATGAATGATCCAATTAAAAAGCAGGCAGAAGACATGAACAGACATTTTTCCCAAAAGACATTCAGATGGCCAACAGTCACATGTAAAGATGCTCAACATCACTTACCATAGGGAAATGCACATCAGAACGACAATGAGATGTCACTTCACATCTGTCAGAATGGGTAAAATAAACAACCTAAGAAACAACAGGTGTTGACTAGGGCATAGAGGAAAAGGACCTTCTTGCACTGTTGGTTGAATGCAACCTGGTGCGGACACTGTGTCAAGTAGTATGGAGGCTCCTCAAAATGTTAAAAATGGAACTGCCCTATGATCCAGCAATCAGACTACTGGGGATTTACTCAAAGAATACAAAACCCTAATTCAAAGGAACACACACACCCTGATGTTTATAGCAGCATTATCTACTACAATAGCCAAGATATGGAAGCAGCCCAAGTACCCATTGACTGATGAATAGATAAAGAAGATGTGGTATTATATATACAATGGAATATTTTCCAGTCATAACAAAGTAAAAAATCTTGCCATTTGCAAAGACATGGATGGATCAGAGTGTTAGTGAAATAAGTCTATCAGAGAAAGACAAATACTGTATAATTTCACTTGTATGTGAAATGTAAGAAATAAAACAAATGAGTAAAGTGACCTAAATGACCTAAACAAATGACCTAAACAAATGATCTAAATAGATGATGAAGAATTAAGGAGCACACTTGTCTTGATGACCATGGGGTGATGTATGCAATTGTTCAGTCACTAGATTGTACACTTGAAACTGATATAACACTGTATATAAACTAACTGGAATTAAAATAAAAACTTGAAGGGCACCTAGCTGGCTCAGTCAGAAGAGAAAGCAACTCTTGATCTCAGCACTGTGAGTTAAAGCCCCATGTTGGGTGTGAAGCCTACTTAAAAGAAGACAAAAACATAAAATAAAAACTTGAAATGTGAAAACATAAAATACAGTATGTATTTGATAAAGTATCAATATGAGGTGATTTTTTTCGCCTCAACTCACATCTCTCATCAGATTATAATTAAAACCAGGTCTATTTTCTAAATAGAGTGATGATAGTCAACATTTGAATGGAAAGTGCATACATCTAATCACAAATTGTTATCAGTCTTACAAATGCCAATATCTGTTTGTACTTTTATAAAAAATACAAGTTTATTTTTTCTTATTTAAGATGATTTCTTGTTAATTTCAAAATTTCTTTTGAAATAGTATACTTTGCATAATTATGTTTATGGTCTATGTCAGGCCTTTGGCATGACATAGTTCTTTTTATATGCTCAACCTAAATAACTTAATTAGTAAATTAAATATGAAAATCAAACTCTGCCTCAATATCAGCATCATTCATTAATTTCAAATCATAATAGATATGCAATAGCAAGGTATACTACACAGTGTGTATATATATACACATTGTGTATATATATATATATATATATACACATATACACACACACTTCTCTCTCTATATATATATATATAGATAGAGAGAGAGAGAGAGAGAGAGAATAAGTTGTTGGTGCCAACACACTCCTTTTTAAATGCAACAGAGTGAAATTCATTTGGGGATAAATAACATTTTATGTCCTTTTGTTGCAACAGAGTACATTCATAAAGATAGTACACTGTCTACTAACTTCTAGACACTGAATAGTAACAGAAAATAAATCTAAATATTTAAAAATATCGAATGACAGACTTCACATTTCTGATATCATTTATTGCTTCACTTTGCATTCTGGTGCAGTAGGTCATAGTGCTTGAGACTTCAATCACGTGAAAAGTATTAATGATATGCTCTGACTAGAGTTTCAGCAATGGTATATAGTATAGATTATATTAAAAAACAAAAATAGGGCAACCCGGTGGCTCAACAGTTTAGTGCCTCCTTCAGCACAGGGCATGATCCTGGAGACCCGGGATCGAGTCCCACGTCAGGCTCCCTGCATGGAGCCTGCTTCTCTCTCTGCCTGTGTCTCTGCCTCTCTCTCTCTCTCTCTGTGTGTGTGTGTGTGTGTGTGTCTCTCATGAGTAAATAAATAAAATTTAAAAAAATAAAAAATAGAAAAAAATAAAAACCAAAAGTAATAAGTATTTGCAGGATAATAATGGAAAGGGTAGGCGTTCATCAAAATGTACTCATCAGAATTGGAGGGTATTATGCTGAGTGAAATAAGTCAATCGGAGAAGGACAAATATTATATGGTCTCATTTATTTGGGGAATATAAAAAATAGTGAAAGGGAATAAAGGGGAAAGGAGAAAAAATGGGTGGGAAATATCAGAAAGGGAGACAGAACATAGAAGACTGTGAACTCTGGGAAACGAACTAGGGGTGGTGGAAGGGGAGGAGGACGGGGGGATGGGGGTGACTGGGTGGCGGGTTCTGATGGGGGCACTTGACGGGATGAGCACTGGGTGTTATTCTGTACGTTGGCAAATTGAACACCAATAAAAAAATTATTTAAAAAATGTACTCATCATAAGTTCCAGTGTTATAGAAGTCAAATACAAAAAAACATACATGGTCTAGAGAAGGTATCATGAAAACATTAACCAAAAAACATGGTTATATTGAGTGATAATTTGAAACTGTATTTGAATGTAAATCTATTTCACATTGGGAATTGAGAACTTGAGCCAAGTTTCAAGCTACTGTAGCTTAAATGTAGTGTCCAATGAGTAAAGCTCTTTCTCATCTATTCTTATTCTCATATTCTGAGATCATTTTGCCTGGTTAGGATCTATTATGTTCTTACATAAAATGCTGTATTTCTGCCTTATGCCACCTGTTACAACTGTACTTAGTAATATTTGTGCAAATATTGTTTTCATATTTGTTTTCCCTGCTAGAATATCTGCTTAATGTGAACGAGGACCATGTTTCTAGTTTACAACTGTGTCCCCCGATACCTGACACATAACAGGTAATACACATTTGTTGTATGGAGTGTTCTAAGCAAAGGGATATATAGCGTTGCAAGAAGCCAAAAAAAATTCAAAAGCATATAGTCAAGTAGGTCACAAGTTGAACTGTAAGAGAACACTTTGAAAAAAAAAGTTAAATATTCATATATGCTCCCCTCACCAATTGTAACTTAACATATGTAAATTGAGGTTAGAGAAACATGTGGCAACATTTTAGTAATTTAGAGAAGTGAAAAAATATTTTTGGATTAGATACTTTTAAGGATGTTAATTCTCAAGTGCTGTTCTAGTAAACAGTAATGAATGCTCTGAGAAGATCTTCCATTTATATCCCTGAATACAAACAGTTCAGTTCATGATTATCTTTGAGAATCTGATTAAAGCTTTAGATCATCTCCAGCAGAAGATAAAGCAGACTTAGAAGAAAACACAGATGCATACCCATTATATTTTGCTATTTGGGGTAGGTCATGAACTTCCTGACTCATTGATGGGTTCCAACTTACAGCCTTATTTAAGACTGAAAGAAAATATTTTCATACTTTTTAAAGTTGTTGTAGCTGCAGTATATAAGGCAAAGAAATTGATCTATATTTTTCCTTCTGTTTAAAGACCTTACTGAATCAGAGTGTTTGACTCTTGATTTAATGATAGTCTCTTTGATTCATTTAACCTTCTACAGACCCAATTTTACATATCTTTGAACTATTTTTAGGTGTCAGTGATAATCTGTGTAGATTGAATCAGAACCACATCCCACAAATAGTACACTGGTGATTTGGGTATTCTCAAGTTAAATTACAAGTATGTTCGAAGCTAAAGTGAGTTTTAAATGGGCCTTGTAGTTGTTGTTTAAAGACAGATCCTTAAACAACTACCCTGGGTATAATAACAATAATGCCACCTCGGTGCACGGCAGGCCTCTCTTCCATGGAGCATAAAATGCCTCACATATGCCATCAAAGCTAGGAAGGTGGACGTGTAAACAACGTTACACTCAGTGAGGATGCCACTCTACTGTTTAGAGATCATTGCTTCCATAATGCAATACTCAGAGATGAGACTAAAGAGAGCAGAGAAGGAAAAATAGTTTCTGTATGAGCACTTTTCCAACTGAGAACAATCAAAGAGATCACTGTTCAGTACGAAGCTAATACTTAATTAGCTCAAAATTAGACATCACACCCGAAACCGGGGAAGACTCTGTTCTAAATCCACATAAACATATTTACCTTTTCCATTATTTTTTTTGGAAAAAGGAAGTTTATGCCTACACACATAAAACAGATTTTCCATGTCCAACTTCCTAATCTGTGGAATTAGGGTGAGAAAAGATGGCTTTGTTGTCCTCTGAGGAATGAATGAGCCACTAACCACCATTTCTGGCACACAGAGATATCTCAGTGTTAAATTCAACTAATATAAATGTCAGTATTAATATATGAAATTTTATCAAAATATGAGTATTGACATTACAGTATGACATTTTTTTGCACTTCACAGAAGCTATTTAAACTTTCTGATAATTCAATAGATCCTTTGGAAGCAATTGTGCAAAGTATCTATGATTCACTGCCAATTATAATGTGTTTTATTAAAAGTATAGTGTAGGTCATGCCAACTATAAAATTCTCAAAATCTATTCATTTTATAAGATATGTTTTCCAAAATAGCTTCAAGTTTTTATAAATATAAAGAGTAAACTGTTTTTTTTTAAATTTTGAATGACGGTTGAAATTATATGAAACATGGTGTTTTCTCCTACAGAAAATTCAGAATGGTTATTAATGTATTTACATTCTCAATGGTAATTAGCTGTTGGTGGGTTTGTTTTGGAATTCAAAAACTTTTTTTAATATGTTCTGCTACTCCCTAAATGTCTATAAAGTTAGATATTTTGAATGAGAGAAATTTAATATTCTTTCTTTTCTCTCTTGACAATAGTACCTTACAAATCAGTGCCAAATGAGGCACAAAAATCCCTGGGTATCTTAAAGAGAAAAAAATTATGTAGGTAAACAGATAAATCTCTAAATTTCTAGAACATTTGTCTTTATGGGGGAAACCCCTGCTGTTGGTCTCTAACCTGCAAGGCATTAGTCTTCTCTAAATTGTTGATGGTGTCCCACAGCTCAATGATAAATAGAAATCACAGGAAGGAATACCACATTCTTAGAGAATTTCCAGACAGACATGGGCCTTGAAGGAAAATACGTACATAAAAGTGATTATTTTCTATTATGGTATACTTTACCTTATGTCTTCATGCAAAGTTATTTTCTCAAACATGTAAAAAAATAAATAACTTTGAATAAGCCATTAGGTAAAATTGTACACTAACATTGTTGATTATTTAAATCAAACAAGAATGATTCCACATAAAACATCGTTCTTCGTATGTAATAGGTGATTTATCATCAAGTACTGTTTTTTTTAATTTTCAAATCAGCAAAGATCGTGTTCTTGTTTGAAGTGATAAGTTTTACTTCTTATCCAGTTAACAGCTTTTTTGGGGGGGAGGCGGAAGGAATTAAAAACAACTTTCCTTTTTATGAAGTGACAAATTTAATCATTTATTCTGTTTTATTTTGAAGTAGCTTAATAAGAATAATTTCTCTTGTTTCCTTGAAATCCTTGGATAGACACTTTAATGTCTTTTACTCTCAATGTTTGCTGTGTACACTCAAAAATATTGCACAAGTGACAAGTAAAAGGCAGGATGAGGGAGTACATTGGAGACAAGAAAGAGAAGGGGGAGAAAGAGACAAATGGAGAGAGAGACACACAGAGAAAAAGAAAAAGAAAGACAGCTAGTGTGAGCCAGCTGTATAAATTATCTTACAAATGGCAATAAACCCTAGAGATATCACCACCGCTGGCACTAATATTTCATACTAAAAAGAGAAGACAGACATTTTGGCAGAAAATGTTAACTCTTCCTTGATGTCTCTCATCATTTTTTTCCCCTCTCAGGACATATGTATTGTGGTGTGGTTTTCCTTTTATCTTTTTAGTTATGATTTTTAAACTAAGAATGTCAGGTTTATTTCACATTATGGAAGCAACTTCCTGAATGAACTCATGTCTCCCTTTACAATCCTTTCTGGGACTGATCTTTGGAGCCAGATAATCCAGGATGAGTTACAGTTGGCAACAAACTGTAGACATTCTTTTTTTGTGTGGGTAATACTTATCAATGATTTTGATGTACAGTTAATAGCATCTACCTTTCAAAAAGAATATAATTAGACATATTTAAAAATAGTTGTTCTATGTTAGAGTGGGTAGACATTTTAAGGGAGTCTTGATTTATTGAAAGTTTTAAACTGATTGTATTGTTTGTTTATGTAAGTGTATATGAGTAACACTGAAGGAAAGAGGGAGAAACACAGGGAGGGAAGGCGAGAGAGAAAGGGGAAGAGAGAGACAGAGTAAGAGACCAAGATGGAGAGAGGGTAGTGCCATCAAGAAACACAGGCCAGTGTCCAGTATCTAAAATCACACTTAACCTTCTGCCAGTGCCCTCCAGTGAAACCAAATAACACTTGGAACATACCTGTAGCTGAACAAATGAGGTTTATTGCTTCTTGTTGCAAGAGAGATTACTCCCAAAGGAAGGCATATGGTGCCTCAGTAAAAGTGTTAAAATTGACTTATCGGTTCATGATCTCAGGAGTGATGATTGAGTCCTGTATCATGCTTTGCACTAGGCATGGACTCTGCTTAAGATTCTGTCTCTGTTTCCGCTACACCCAGCTCTCTTGTGCTCTCTCTCTTTAGTTTAATTTAATTGACTTAGCATTGAGCATGTATTAAGTGATTTTAGAAATTATTTCAAAAAGTAGGACTGTACTCTGGATCAGATCTTTTCAGACATCAAAGAATAGTGTATGATTTGATATCTTAATAAATCTTGTCTAGAAGAAAGGAAGAGTAGACCTAGCAATTGACATTAAACTGGTAAAGAATCATCATCAATCATTCATATTATCTAGAAAATCTATTATCTAGAGTTTGCTCACTTAAGTTATTTGTACAATTTTCATGTTTTGTTTGGATTTAGACATGACTTAAAGAATACTCTCATTTTTGTCTTGATTCTTCAGTTACAACGTAGCCTTGTCTGATGTTCTGCGAAAAGTTTATGTTGAATAAAAGATCAGAGAGACTGAGCTAAGAGTGCCATGCCAGCTGATAGCAAAACCTAGTCCTAGCTGATGGCCAGGAAAACTCCTGAATTTCAATGGTTGCATCTTCCTTTCTCACATTTAAGAAATATTTACTAAATACCCAGTAAATACTGAAAATGAGATACAGTAGGCTAAAAATTAACACTACAGAAAGAAAGCAAAAAAAAAAAAAAAGAAAAGAAAAGAAAAGAAAAAAGAAAAAATACTGGAAGCTTGTCAAATTTTACATTGTTATTCCACTTTATTATAAAAAGAACAGATTACCACACTGCTGTTTTTTTAAAGCAGTTGTGTTTTGTTTTGTTAAAATTAAACTGTTATGTTACCTTACATAATAGAGTCAGTTTCCAAAAGCTTTAACATTTAATTCAACAAATGTCCTTGGAATATCAACCAACACCCCCAAAAGCCTCAAGTATAATTATCATTTTCAAATAAATTATATTTTAAAATATATGTACCTAGTCATATTAAGTTTGAAATCGATTTTAAAATTAATACTTCAGACACTAAAATAACCACATATTTTAGAAAGTTGAGTTACAAGAATCATCATGTAGTAAGGTTAATTTAATGGATCTACAGAAGTGAATGCCCTTCCAAAAATTACTAGAGTAAAACAATTAGCCTTTGTTAATTTATTCTTGATAGTAAATTTTCACATTTTAGGAAAAAAAGTCTTAAAATTATGTGATTTTTGGAGGTCATAGTCCATAAATATAAAATGCTTCTAATATATTTCAAGTGGAATATAAAAAATTGAATCTACTATCAAAATTCCTGGGTTGATTTATTATTTCAGTGGATATTCTTAAGCAAATCATTTAACATTATAATGTCTTTTCCAAATTAGAAAAAAAGTTGATAAAAGTAACTCTTCCATTCAAATAGATATTAACTGAGATAAACCATATTTTGGACTGCATTTATGATGCCCTATTTCCTACAATTTTCTATTAATAAGCCGTTATCATCCAATATTCTTTGAACTCTAGATATAAAGGAATATATATGGTATAAACATTTAGTACTAAAGCAATGCTTATTGATTAAATCAATAGATATTTTGAAAAGTATTTTACAAATAATAAACAAATCATTTTTTATTATTATTGCAGATAAATGGCTTACTAGAAAAGGAGAAAAATGTAGCATTTTGATATCAAAGTATGGAAACCATTTTTCTTCTCTAATTTTCAACTAACCAGGATGAGATTAAACCAAAAAAAACATTTCCTTTCCAAATACGATTGCATATAAAATGGAGCAATATGGTATGAACCAAAAGATCCAAAGGTAATACAAAACCCTTAAAATTTGCATAGACTAAATATCTGATTCTATTTTAAGATGGAAGTATAAAAGGGGGATATTTTCACTTTTTACACTTCAAAACACAACACTGAAAAAATATTAGAGTTGAGAAATGTATAAACCTAAGACTCCAAAAGAATGGAATAAAGGAAGTAAGTGAATAAGAAATTTTAACAAAGGAAAATCAATAGATATGTTAGAGAAGAAGAGATTAAAAAGCAAGAAAAATTTGATAAAGTTTAAAAGATAGTGAAAAACATAAGATTTGTAGAGAGTATCTGATAATTTACTAAAACAGAAGGAAGACATTGTATTCTGGATTCATAAACTCTATGAATGTAAAGGCAAAAAGTACTTTAGAAATAATAGCTGTGCCAAAGTTGTCTTGGTTATTGGCTCAGTTGGTTAAACATCCCACCCTTTATTTCAGCTCAGTTCATGATCTCAGGAGTGATGTGAGTCCTGTATCATGCTTTGCACTAGGCATGGACTCTGCTTAAGATTCTCTCTCTGTTTCCACTACACCCAGCTCTCTTGTGCTCTCTCTCTTTAAAAAATTTGGAAAAAGACATAATAGCTCTGATATTATAATATTATTATAACATTATCATAAAAATTCTTAAAAGCATAAAGAGAAAATATTAAAAGGATCCAAAAAGCAAAGGCATAATAGTCCAAAGTATCAAAGATAGACTCACAGTCAATGTCATTAAAAAAGTTGAATCCAAAAGACAATGGATACATAAGGATAATGTTTCCATATAAAGTTAGCATTTGAATCAGTGGACTCAATAAAGTAAATTTCCCTTCCCAAAGTTGATGGGCATTGCTAATCCACTGAGGGCTTTAAACAAAACAAAAGGTGGAAGGAAGTGGAATTTGCCAACTTCTGCTTTCTGCCTGCCCTGTGTTGGAACATGTCAGGTCATCTTCTTCTACCTTAGGACTAGGATGTAAACCATTTGTTCCCTTGGATTGTAGACGTTCGAACTCAGGCTGAATTACATCACTGGCCTTTCTGGGTCTCCAGCTTGCATATGACAGTGTGAGACTTCTCCGCATCCATAACCATGTGAGCTAATTTCTCCTAACTCTCCCCCATCACCCGTCTCTCCCATTTCTCCAGAGAACCCTGACTACTCCAGGTAGTTTCAGAGAAAAGGGGAGTAAGGGAGAGTGAATTGATGATCAAATCTTTCAAGACAGGTACTTAGAAGAGAGGAGATAACCAAAGCTGCAACGTTCTATTATTAGTCAAATATGTTTTTCCTCAATTACTGTCCGTCGTCTTTCCTTTAAGAGTTGAGATTTCCTTTTTATTTTTTAAAGATTTATTTATTTATTCATTAGAAACACAGAGAGACAGGCAGAGACAGAGGGAGGAGCAGACTCCGTGCAGGGATCCTGATGCAGGACTTGATCCCAGGACCCTGGGATCACGCCCTGAGCCAAAGGCAGATGCTCAACTGCTGAGCCACCTAGCCATCCCAAGAGTTGAGATTTCCTAATGAGACTTTTAAGGTATTGTTGCATATTGCTTCTGTTTTAGTTCCCAAATCAACATTATTTTAAATATTAAACAATGCATTCCTATTGAATGACAGGGTAATAGGTCCCTGGTGCCGTAGATCTTGATGTAATCAGAATACTTCTAAAAACAAAGAAGAGAATCTGAATCAAAAATAAAACCTAAGTAGCAAAACATAATTTAATAGAATAGGACATGTTGAGAATTTAACCAATACTAATATATTCTTTATTTCCATGAAGATTTATTGTCAATCATTGGTTGTATCCAGTGTTATATGTTGGACAATATTTATATATTTTGTAAATATTTAATGTAAATTAAATTTAATTAACATCTAGTGTATTATTAGTGTCAGGGGTAGAATTGATAATTCATCAGTTGCGTATTTACATCATATGTGCTCTTTACATCATATGCCCTCCTTAATGCCCACCCAGTTACCTCATCTCTCCCTTCCAGCAATCCTCACTTTGTTCCTAGAGTTAAGAGTCTCTTATGGTTTGCCTCCCTCTCTGTTTTGATCTTATTTTATTTTTCCTTCCCTTCCCATATGTTCATCTGTTTTGTTCTTTAAATTCCACATGTGAGTGAAATCATATGATATTTGTCTTTCTCTGATTTACTTATTTTGCTTAGCATAATACCCTCTAGTTCTATCCATGTTATTGCAAATGACAAGATTTCATTCTTGATGGCTGAGTAATATTCTGTTTTATGTAAACCACATCTTTATTCATCTGTCGGTGGGCATCTGGGCTCTTTCCATAGTTTGGCTATTGTGGACATTGGTTCTGTAAACATCGGGGTGCCAGTGTCCCTCTGGATCACTATGTTTGTGTCTTTGGGGTAAATATCCAGTAGTGAAATTGCTGGGTTGTAGGGTAGTTGTATTTTCAACCGTTTGAGGAAACTCCACACTGTTTTCCAGAGTGGCTGCATTCCACTCTGGAGTGGAATTCCCAGGGTAGTATTTACCCTGGAGTGGTATTCCCAGTTTGTATTCCCAGGGTAAGAGGGTTCCCTTTTCTCTGCATCGTTGCTAACATCTGCTGTTTCCTGAGTTGTTCATTTTAGCCATTCTGACCAGTGTGAGTGGTTCTGATTTGTATTTCTCTGACACTGAGTGATATTGAGCATTTTTTCATGTGTCTATTTGCCATTTGTGTGTCTTCTTTCGGAGAATACTACATAATTTTAGATAGGATTAAACACCATGAAAAAAATAAAATAAAATACTGTGAAGAAGAAATTAAGACTTAATAGAGGCTCAGCTGATAAACTACACACACACACACACACACATCTTAATTTCATTAAATTAAAACAAAATTTTCAAACTAATATTTTTGGAGGCTCCATAAGCTAGTTTATACTCTTTAGGTTCTTTTTCTTTATCTTCTTCTTATAAATGACACAATATCTAAAACTTTAGACTTTAAAAAAGCACCTAGGACTTTTTACTTGCCTATTTTATACTTAAATACAATGTTGTCTCTTTTTAAATAAAAAGTATTTCAAAGAATATAAAGCTTGTGATTATACTACATATGATTTTCTTTAAAAGACTTTAAAAGCAGACATGTCATCTTCAAAGATTGTGTTGATTTCAGAGAAAAATGAGACAACAGCATTGAACCCATGGCTTCAGGTTTCAGGTTTCAGGTCCCATTGTTCACTCAGCTTCTGCGAAAATTTGTTCAGAAAAGCTTGTGTAGCATGGCTGTGAAGAGACAGGAGTCAAGAAAAAGTGACTTGCTAAACTAGCAAATATATACAGCAGTCATCAGATAAAGTTTAATAGTTATGGAAAACAAGTTGAGAAGAAGGCTCATGATTTCAACTAACTTGAGAGGATCAAGGCTGCTTGAAAGGCTGAGGAATAATGTTGAAACATTAAACATCATTTTCAACCCTCAAGACTGTGATAATGTCACTCAATCACAAAAAGGCGTAAAAATAAGTGCTAAGGAAACTGAGACACAGTAAAAGCAGAAAAGAAGGAGAAAAGAGTAAATCACCTTTACAAACATTGAAAATATAAAGTTACTCACCATAAGAAATGAAAAAAAAACTATTAAAAACCAGAATATTGATTTAAAAATCTGTTCACCTCATTGTATTGGATTTAGCATGTAGTTTTAAAATGAATACAAATCAAATGCATCATGTGACCACCAAACGTCAAAAGAAAAAAGGTGAAACTCTACATTTTGTTTCTATCACTTATCTTTGCTCATGGTGAGCCTTGGTTCAGCATTCTTTCCTGGTACTGATGTCTTCACAAGTATCCCTTCACCAAATAACCTTTCTCCCAGCCCAAGTTTGGAATCACAGGCAAAACAAGACACTTGTGTAACCCAGAGCAGAGGTTTCTATCTTTCTACATGGTATTTGAAGAAAAATGGAAACTGAAACTCTATTAACAAATTGTTTTCAAGGGGCTTTTAAATATTTACTTCCCTTTAGGTAATGATGATATGGCCCATATTATTACATCTGCTAAGAAGTAGATATATATCCAGGTAATTTGACTATATGCTTTAAGCTCATTGTTTAAAGGTGACGGACAATTCTAGCTCTGCTTTAACAGTAACAACAAAAACAAACAAACAAAAAAAGACCCATGAATCTGAACACAGCCCTTTCCAGAACCTAGTACCTCCCTCATGTGTTCACTCATGAATCACGTCATGGATCTCCCATCTTCCGGACTGCTGATAAATTTGCAGTCACTATGCCCTCTTGTTATTTATTTCTCTACTTTACCTATTGACTTTTTACATAATTTTGACCAAAAAGCTCCAAACATTTTAGAGGTTCCTTGTTAATTAATTATATCCTCCCTGCTGGGACAACTAAGTTGTAGCAAACATAAACTATACTCAAGAGATTTCTCAGTGGCAATAACTATATTCTGATTTCTGTCAACACAGATTATTAGTTTTGCTTACTTATTGGATTTCATATAATGAAAGCATACTGTATGTCATTTTTGGTAGCTAAATTGTATTTCACTCGACATGATGGTTTTGGGAGTGGCATATATTACTGCATATATAAATAACTAATTCTTCTTTGTTGCCATTAAGAAAAATTATATATATCACTGGGTTACACTAATACACTATTATGAATATTTTAAAACATATATTTTGGTGGCAAAACCATTCATTTCTGTTGGTCGTATATTCAGAAATTGAATCGCTAAGTCATAATACGTCTACATGCTCAAGGTTAAGTAGATATTGCTAAATAGTTTCTCAAAGTGGTCACACAAATATAAACACTCACTATGAACACATGAGAGTTCCAGTCATTTTCCGACCTTACCTACACTTGTTTTTACCCGATCTTTTAATTATTGTCACACTGGAGGCAGAATGGTTTCTCATTAGAGTTTCAATTTCCATTTACCCTCTGAGTAAAAGTTTTGAGCAACATTTAATTTGCTATCAGCTTTTTGAGAAACAGCTGTTTTCTTTTTTACTTGCTGAGGTTTTTTTTAATGACAATAATTTTACATTAAAAGTCATTCTATTATTAATAGAGCAGAACTATTCGCATATTTAACTTTTATTCACCCCCAAGTACAGTGTACAGAAAATAATTGTAAAAGAATATGCTAACTGAATACCCAGAACAGCTCAATTTCTTTCTGATTTTACAAGTAATAAAAGTATATAAAAGACAAGGTCTTTAATTTGAAAACCTCATGGCTGATGGTGTAGGGCAGCTTTTATGATAAATATATGCTGGGAAATGGACACAGGCAGGATTGCCAGGCAAAATTAATGGTACTTGTGTCCGAGCTGAGTCATAAGTATGACCAGATTCTTGCCAATTATTTGAATTATCTTGGATATAAAGACAGGAAAATCCATAACATGATTAAACAGCATTTATTCTTTCCTCCCCCCCCCCCATACTAGACTCTATTATTTCTATGCTTTGGACTTTATCATCAAGTTTTGTCTGAAAATAAAATTGGTTTATGTCCAAGAATAGTAATCTAGTATTTCTTTTTGTGTGGGATCCAAATGTTTTGGGGGACAATCGCTTAAAAGGAATTACTTAAAAATATATATAAAATATATTTTAAACTAAACAACCCCTTTTACAAATAGATTATAGAACATTATTATCATTACTAAAATATTTTGCAAATAAACAATAGAAAGTCTGTCATTTTTAAGCTAGTTCAATATTTAATGCATATACCATGTATAATTCATTTATTATAATATATTCCCCTAACTGAAGATTCTTGAATTTTTTTAAAGTTTTTTTTTTTTCTTTCTTAATTCATTCATGAGAGACACAGAGAGAGAGAGGCAGAGACATAGGCAGAGTGAGAAGCAGGCTCCTTGCTAGGAGCCCAGTGTGGGACTCAACCCCAGGACCCTGGGATCATGACCTGAGCCAAAGGCTGACGCTCAACCACTGAACCACCCAGGTGTGCCAAAGATGCTCTTGATTAATACTTATTCTGGAATAGGGCAAAATATTTTGTTCTGATAGGAACTATGACTATGAAATAATAATGATGATTCCACAAATCACAGAGTACAATTCACATCTAGTCCATATTTTTCAATCTACAAAAAGGTGGTATTCATTGTTCTGATTATCCATTTAGTAGGAATGTGTCATAAGAAAATTATCACAGATGGAGATGTATTTACATACATCATTATTTATCATATAAACTTAAATATATGTATAAAAACAAGTATAATCCAGATAATTTATGTTGTATCCATTATACAAAATATTTACTATCATTGATATTAATTGCATTTGAATAAATAGTTAATATATTTAAATATAGAGGATTTAATAGGGAAAAAACAGAACATATAAGAAATGTTTTTTACTTGTTAAATAGATCTATTAATATTTGACAATATAAAACTTTGCTTGTGGTATGCTTCTTGCACTGGAATTATTGATATTTATTTATTCATTACATTTTTAAAAAAAATTTATTTATTTTATGATAGTCACAGAGAGAGAGAGAGGCAGAGGGAGAAGCAGGCTCCATGCACCGGGAGCCTGACGTGGGATTGGATCCCGGGTCTCCAGGATGGCGCCCTGGGCCAAAGGCAGGCACCAAACCGCTGTGCCACCCAGGGATCCTTATTCATTACATTTTAAAATATTCTATTTATCTAAAATAAATATGATATACTATAATGAAACAGTATGATAGGAAATATAGTCTATAATTTTCCTCCTGATGGTTTTTCAATTTTGTGAAATTCTTTATTTACTTCTCATTTTCCCTTTCTCCTGTGTCATAGTGCCAAATCTAAATGTCATTAAAATTTAAATATCCAACATTAAGTGAAGCTATCTACCATGAACCAAAAACAAAGCTATGCAAGACACTAGAGATGAAATGAGAATAGAATATAATTCTTACCATTAACAAAAACTTCTGGCTTATAAGTAAATTATGCAATCGAATAATTCTATATCAAATATAATAAGGGTTTTTTTTTAAAGATTTTATTCATTTATTCATGAGAGACACACAGAGAGAGAGAGAGAGAGAGAGAGAGAGGCGCAGAGACACAGGCATAGGGAGAAGCAGGCTCCATGCAGGGAGCACGGCGTGGGACTCGATCCCGGGACTCCAGGATCACACCCTGGGCTGAAGGTGGTGCTAAACCTCTGAGCCACCCAGGGTTCCCAAATAAGGGGTTTAATAACATTTGCTAGGACCATGCATAAGTGTTAGGAGTATAATAATATTGATGGCACCATGCCTAACTAATAAACTATCAGTTTTGCTACAAGAGCATAATGAGACATATTTATAAATAAGAGATGATATTTGAAATAGTTCTCTTTTTTTTTTTTTTGAAATAGTTCTCGAAAAAGTCACAGGACATTGCTAGTAAAGTAAACAAGACAAGTTCTGGCAAGGAAAAGTGTATCATGGAAAAGGAAAAAGCAGTAAAAAGAAGTAGAAACAAAAAGGAGTAAAATAAGTGAAAAAAAAGGAGATATATTTATGTAACCATGTAAGTATGTATATTCACCTACTTTCATAATTATAAATATATATAAAAATGAAATCCAAATCTTGGAAGGATCTCCTGGATGTATGACTAAGTGAGAAAAGCATAATATTAAGAAATACATGCAATATAACTATACTTGTATAAGAATAAAATGACAAAGATACATATATATAATATATATGGATATATGAGTAGATAAGCAGGAAGCCTACGTATCAGCTTAATAATATTCATTGGGCATAGTAGAAGAGAGAGAAAGATTGATACCTAAAGATAAGACTCCATAAAACGTATTTGTGCTAAAAGATATTTATAAAATCACTCCAAGTACTTAAAAAATTATAATAGGATATTCATAAAAGCTAATGATGATTAATAAAGTGAAAAAATAATATATCTTCTGCTTAGAAAATAAAAGTAAAGAATAGCCTGGCAGGTTTGTTTCTTTACATCTATCTCTTTCTGTATCCACTGAATAGAACTTGGGTTGAGAAATTTTTCTTTTAAATATTTAAATTGCTTAATTTTGTACTTCTCTTGGATAAAAACTTTAAATACTCTGTATAAAAAAATTAAATGAATTGGTCCTTATACAGGCCAATTTTTTGCATTTCCAACCAGATTGCTTTATCCTCATGTCACTTAATGTTTTCTTGCTACCATTACCGAAGGCGTCATCATTACTGCTCCTATAAAAATGGAAATATTTTTGATAATAGGTCAGTTTATTTTCATTGGCTCACTACAGTGACCATTGACACATGAACTAAGATTTGATTACACTGATGCATTCTCTCAAACAGTAATGTGCATCTTGTCTCCTCTAAGTTAAATGTACTTTAGGGATCTGAAGTAGATGAGAAGACTTTCTTTCTAATTGAATGGAAGAATTTCATCTGCAATTTTGTATAACAAAATGTCTAACAATTCATGTCTGGTATTTGAACTGTAGAGAACTGTAGAGAAAAATCATGACAGTTCTCTGGATTTCACTTTAGCTGTGTTTTACAGAAATGTTGATATATTGTGTTTTCCTGAGATTTCTTTGAATATATTAAAGGAGATCATGTAGATCACCACACACACACACACACACACACACACACACAAGTTCCAAATGTTTTCATAATATTGATTTCTACATAGCATAAAATAAAGTGAAAATTATCAATATTTGGTTAACATGTTAAAAAATCCAAATACTTATTCCAGGCCCCATTTATATTTTTGCTTGAATTCATTTCAGGGATGCCACTAGATTAAAGTTCCTATATCTGGATTAGAAAAACATTGCATATCTTACAGGGCATAAATATTTAGAAGGTACACCAACTTTGTACACTAGTGCTCAGCAATGACCCTGTCTTTCAGGGTCATGCAGCCCTTTGCCTGGGACTAAGGCTTATTGTCCTTGTTAATTACTGATTCAGCACACCTATACCCAGAGACCCATGCAGGATATGATAGTCTAGCAACCAAATATATATTAACTGTAATCTCACTTATATTATTTTTTTATTTATATTTTTGTGAGGATAAACACAATAAAGCCAACATAGAATACTTTAGTACCTACAAAAATAAGAGGTGTTCAGGTTTCTTTTTTATTGGAGAATTAAAATGTGAGGGAAATGTAGTAGATAACAAGAAATTGTAGGATTAAAAAAAAAAACAGAAAGCATGGTGAAATAAATACATTTTGAAAGAATTGCTTGAGGTCACTTCTAAATCCAGTGTCCCAAAAACATACAAAACACACCAAAAAACCCTAGTTAGATTATGTGTATATTTAAAAATATTTCTCTCTCTTTCTCTATTTTTGTGTTTTAGTGAGAGAAAGGGCATGCACATGAGTGGGGTGGGAGGGGCAGAAGGAGCAGAGAGAGAGAATCTTATGCAGGCTCCACAGCCAGCACAGAGCCCCAGGTGGGGCTCAATCTCCCAACCCTGAGATCATAGGTTGAGCCCAACCTATAGGGTGAGACGAGTCTGAGATGAATTAATATCACCTGAGATGAGTCTGGCAAATGAGAGAGAGAAAAAAGGAACATACCTACAGATTCAGTTCTTTTCCTTCTTTTCTCTGCTCTGAGGCTGGCAGTTCCTGGAAGTCACCCAGCAGAACCAAGGAAACTGGTTCTTTCCAGAGATCTGTGGACAGCTCAGTTAAACATCATCTCACCTTACCTGTGTGTCCTCTCTTTCCTACCCCAGTCTCTTTTCCCCTCACTCTTACTGTCTTGAAATTACACTGCCCCAGCCCCAAAACCTTAATACATATTTCTGTTTCAGGCTCTGTTTTCTCAAAACATGGCTTAAGGCAGAGACTAACCCTTGTAACAGAAGTCACAGTTACTCTTATCTACAAAAGCTCAATTGTACTGTTAGATTTTTTAATAAAGAAACATGACTAATTATCTACTCATGGAATATTAAATAAAATCTTGAGAAAATTAAAATATTTTAGTTTAAGTGAACTAAAGGAATATGGTGAACTCTTTTTAAAATGATGTATTGTTGTATAAGGGTGACAAATACTAAAACAAGAACTTTATTAAATACCAAATTACACTAGTATGCATTTCCAGAATTAATTCAGAAAAACCTGCTCATATGTTACTAACTAAATACAAACCTATAAGTCTAATATCTACTACAGCTCAAAGATGGATCAACTTTGAACATAAAAGGCTGTTAAGGACCTTGAGAATAAATGTAGTCAGACAAAAAAGGAAACACCTTTATATAGAGAATTTTTTATCGATATTGAATTTTGGAATCTTTTTAGGAGATGTTTTCAGGAGAGAGAGAGTGTGTTCTGGCTAACTTAACATGATGAGGTCTTTTGGTATTTGTAGAGATCTAAAATATTTTTTCCCAATCTACATAATAATTTTTCTCACAAAAGGGTAATAAATGTATCTAAATGCATCATAATTGAGCTTATAGACTTTAAGTGCAAAACATTTCCATTTATATTGGGTGTTATTTGTGGAATAATCTTTAGACAAAAAAAAGATTCTATAAGAACCTGGAAAAAAATTGATACCCAAATAAAGTCTGAAAAGATGTCTCTTTGTAAATGATAGTTTAAAAAGCAAAATTATGAATAACTGGACAATGTGTTCTAAAAATTAGGGGAAAAAAACTTTCAGTAGAAAATTTACAAAACTAGAAAATGTAATAGAAATAAAATAATTAAAGTAATCTAAATTCAAAAGAAGCCATTATTTTTTTTTTAATGCTTTGGATAAATGTAAATGCTTTGAAGGTCTCAGTATGCTGAATTACATTTTCCATTTCTCTGTTTTAATACTTGGAAATAGTAAAAGTTAATTTGATAAGAAAATGGCCAATTTTATTATGAGTTTTACTATTAGAATTTTTTTCCTGGTCTTTTAAGAAAGAGGATATTCTATTTTAGGAAGATAGGACAGAGCTATTTGGCTGCCTAAAAATCAATTTAATGGAAAACATAATATGTTTAGAAAAGACATATGATAGAAAGTACTGTAGTTTGTTAAATGCATGTTAAATAGTTACAGTATATCCTCCAAATTTTATTACATACATACTATGATTGTCACAGACTGTAGAAGAATCATCTATTGCTTCTACTTATCTTTGCATAACGACAGTAATATTACCTAAATATTTTAATAAATTATTCATTCATTCATTTATACCTTCACATATTCATTCAACAACTGTTTGTTGAATACCTACTCATCACTGGGTTCTTTTTATGTGTACTGGAGAGTCAACAGTGAGTAAAATTAGATGTTCTTTTATACATTCCTAAAGACAACTTAAGAAAATAGTGCATTGAATTTTTGAAGTAATTAAAGACAATAATTGAGAAGAATAAAAACAGTAAAACTTCTGGAATGAAATGCCTCCATAATTAGTTCATACTGACTGTCTTCATTTGCCATTAGCAACAAGAAGGGAAGATTTTGAATTTAAGCTACTCATGTGCACTCTAAATTGTGTTTCTCTTAAAAATCAAAAGTGCAAAATAAGTCAGTCGAGAAGGACAATTATCATATGATTTCACTCATATGTGGAAATTAAGCAACAAAACAGAGGATCAAAGAGGAAGGGAGAGAAAAATAAAACAAGATGAAATCAGAGAGGGAGACAAACCATGAGAGACTCAATCTTACAAGTATTTTATTTCAACTTCACTCCCAAGTTATTCACTGAACTGAATGAATCTCTCTCTCATCCAGTGTGTTGTTCCATTTACTTTGGAGGTGTGGGGAGGGGAGAACATGATGCAGATCTTAGCTTATTCTATGGCCCCATCTTTGAGTTTCTCAATACTACTACCTTACAAAGTTCTGAAGCTACATTTGAATTTGCTGAGGAGCTGGAGGAAACCAAAGAAAATAAACATACAAGAGAAGGAATTTTTTTAAATATTTTTTTAAAATTTTATTTATTTATGATAGTGAGAGAGAGAGAGAGAGAGAGAGAGAGGCAGAGACATAGGCAGAGGGAGAAGCAGGCTCCATGCACCGGGAGCCAGACGTGGGATTCGATCCCGGGTCTCCAGGATCGCACCCTGGGCCAAAGGCAGGCGCCAAACCGCTATGCCACCCAGGGATCCCCAAGAGAAGGAATTTTAAACAGCACACTAAACAGAAATAGTCAGTATTTTACCACAGACAACAAACTATTCAAAATCAGTTCCTTACAGTCAAACCTGGAGACTGAATAGATGGAACAACTCATCCAAAATGCTGAGACCCCAAATTCTCCAGAAACCAATTTTTAAAATTTACTTGTACATTTATTGGATCATAAGAGGAGATATGACAAGAAATATAGCTGCAGATAGACTTTAAACCAGTTTGTATGAATATTCACACATTTCAGTACATGATTATGATGGAACTGACCGTGCACTGCTCCCCCAAGCCAAGCGAGGTATGTTATGCAATATACATGTCAATGTATTATCAAACAACTGATATATTCTGAACTGCAAATTAAAGATGACCTCGAGGGTTTCTGACCCCAAGACATCAAAGACATACACACACCAACTTCTTCCCAAAATATCTTCTAAATGACTGACCACCTGGTTGACTAAAATCTTGGGCATGTTTTGATAGTAAGTACTGACCAGCTGATTTTCACACACCCTGCTGGGAAATAACCTAACCAAATCTGATTTACTAACTTATGAATAGTGTTTGTATCAGTAGGCTATAATATTGTGGCTTTTGATATTTAAAGTCTTATAAGATATGGTGAGGAGAACATGATAAATAACTCTTGTTATTCCAAAATCTACGGATCAATCCTAGTTAAATAGAAGATCTGAAATGGAGGTTGCTCTCTAGGCTCACTAGCAAAAATGGACTGAAACGATGATTCTTTCTTATGTAATAAGCTTAGCTAATAACCACTGGTTCAGATATACACTCACATTTCTTCCAAAGAATAACATTAATTTCCAGAGATAGTCCAGTGTAAACTCAAAAGAGAAAAAAGTTGCATTCTTCTAAATCTCCGTTACATAAACCAACCAATGAGAGGAAACTGATGATGCTTGAGATCTCAACTAAAATCATAGTCCCAGCCAATGTTTTATATAAACTTTAATTTTAGAGGAGTTTTAA
This sequence comes from Vulpes lagopus, assembly GCF_018345385.1. NCBI lineage: Eukaryota > Metazoa > Chordata > Mammalia > Carnivora > Canidae > Vulpes > Vulpes lagopus. The sequence goes on from NC_054827.1 coordinate 8,375,666, forward strand.
GTTTGCAGCAAAATTGAGGGGAAGGTTCAGAGACTTTCCATATTTCCCTTCCCTCTGCCATGGAAATCCTGCCCTGTTATTAATATCCCCAGCAAAAGTCGTACATTTGTTACAAATAATGAACCTACATTGACATATCATCAGCACCCAGAAGCCAAAGATTACATTAGGGTTCACTCCTGATGTTAGACTTTCTACAGCTAGCAATAGAAAGAGTAGTTTCAATGTCATAAAAATCCTCTCTGTGCAGCTTATTATTCATCCCTCCTTTTCCCCAAACTTTTTTTTTTTTTTTTTCACCAGGTGGTTGCCTGGTTTATTCCCTGGCCAACAAACAGGAAGTAAATAGCTAGGAGCTGTGGGGCCCAAACAGAGCAGGGCTGTGCAGGTTATCAGGAGATAAAAGGAGCTCAGCTAAGTAGCCAGAGCAGCATCAGGGCCAGGCTGAGCAAGAGAGGCCCAAGGCCACAGTGCGTAGCCTCACTCATGGCCCTGGCGTAGAACCTCGCCACCTCCTCGCTGGGGTTGCCCTGGGCCGGGTCGAATCACATCTGGATGCAGCGGCCGCTCCCTCAGCTGTAGTTGCTGACTTTGTAGGAGTGACTCCAGATTTCACTGCACAGAGCAGCAGATGTGGGGAAGTAGAAATGGAAGGGGTGGCAGGCAGCTCCCTCTGGACACTGGTTATACCCTGAGGTCCAGTTCCAGTCCTTGTGCCAGTTGCTCTTGCAGGTGTAGGAGGTGCGGCAGTCCTGCCACCATTGCTCACAATCCTCTCTGCACAGGGGCACGTGCAGGATGCGCTCCTTGTGCCAGCTCTGATTTACCTCCTGAATCCAGGGCACAGGTTGGGAGAACACAACCACTCATCCCTTCCCCAGAAAATCAATGTTTTTTTTTTTTTTTTTCTGTTTCCATAGTTTTGCCTTTCCTGAAACTCATACAGTTGGAATCATACAAAATGTAGCCTCCAAAAAAAAAAAAATGTAGCCTCTATAGTCATCTTCACTTATCGATATGTATTTAAGGTTACTCTGTATCTTTTCATTACTTAATAACTCATTTCTTTTTAGCCCTGAATAATATTCCATTGTTTGAATGTACCACAGTTGATTTATCCATTGACCTACTGAAAGATATCTTGGTTACTTCCAAGCTTTGACAATTATGAAGAAAGCTGCTATAAATATCCATTGCAGGTTTTGTGTAGATGTAAGTCTTCAACTCCTTCTGGTAAATACTAAGGAGCACTATTGCAGGATCATATAATAAAGTATATTGATTTTTGTAAGAAATTGTCAAGCTGTCTTCCAAATGGTGTATTATTTTGCATTTCCACCTGCAATGAATGAGTTCTAGTTGCTTCACATTCTCACCAGCATTTGGTGGTGTCAGTGTTCTGGATATTGGCCATTCTAGTAAGTACACAACAGCATTTTGTTGTTTTAATGTGCATTTTCCTGATGGCATAAATATAGAACATCTTTTCGTATGCTTTTTTAAAAATCTGTACATCTTCTTTGGTGAGGTGTTGGTTAAGGTCTCTGGCCCATTTTCTAATCAGGTTGTCTTCTGATTGTTGTGTTTTAAGTACCCTTCATATATTTTGTATGACACTCCTTTATCAGATGTGTCTTTTGATAATATTTTCTCCCAGTCAGCCTTGTCTTCATTTTCCTGATGTCTTTTGCAGAGCAGAATTAAAAAAAAAAAGAGAGAGACTTATTTATTTACTTGGGGAGGGGGGGTAGGAGAGAGAGAGATAGAGAGAGAGAGAGAGAGAGAGAGAGAGAGAGAGAGAGAACAGAGAGTGCAGGGATGGGGCAGAGGGAAATAATCTCAAGCAGACTCCCTAATGGGTGTGGAGCCTGACACAGGTCTTGCTATCACAACCTGAGCCAAAATTAAGAGTTGGATATTCAATGGACTGAGCCACTCAGATACCCCCAGGAATTTTTAATTTTAATAGATTGAGCTTTTATGTTGTATATAAAAACTCATAGCCAAATCCCACATCATCTGCCCCAATGTTCTCCTCTAGGAGTTTTACAGTTGTGTGTTTTAGGTCTATGATACACTTCATTTTTGTGAATAGTATAAAGTCTTTGTCTAGATTCATTTTTCTGCATACAGATATCCAGTTGTTCCAGTTCCATTCATTGAGTAGACCATCCATTGTGCTTTTGCTCTTTTGTCAAAGATCAATTGACTAAATAAATATACATGAAGAGGGGACCCCTGGGTGGCTCAGCGGTTTAGCGCCTGCCTTCAGCCCAAGGCGTGATTCTGGAGTCCCAGGATCACCTCCCATGTGAGGCTCCCTTCATGGAGCTTGCTTCTCCCTCTGCCTGTGTCTCTGCCTCCCTCTCTGTCTCTCATGAATAAATAAATAAAATCTTTAAAACATATATACATGAAGATGTATTTCTGGGCTCTCTATTCTGTTCCAGTAATCTATTTGCCTATTCTTTGTCAATGGCACTCTTTCTTGATTACTGTAGCTTTATAAGTCCTAAGTTGGGTAGTCAATCCTCCACTACTGTTCTAATGGAATGCTGTGTTGGTTATTCTGGGATTTTGCCCTTTTTTACCATGACCATCATTCATCTTCATATTAAATTTCAGAATCAGTTTGATAATATCCACAAAATAACTTGCCCAGATTTTAATGGGGATTGCATAGAATATACAGATCAAGTTGGGAAGAACTGATGCCTTGACAATATTGAGTCGTCTTATCCATGATCATTCACTATCTCTCCATTTCTTTCTTCTACTTTGGTATCTCTAAGCAGAGCGTTGAAGTTTTCCTCACGTAGAACTTGTATATATTCTATTAGATTTATACCTAAGTATTTCTTTTTTGAGAATGCACTACTGTAAATGTCAATATGTTCTTAATTTCAAATTTCATTTGTTCATTGGTGGTGTATAGGACAGTGATTGACTTTTGTATATTAACTTGTATCCTGCAAATTCGTTATAGTCATTTTATTACCTGCGGGAGATTTTTGTTAATTCTTTCAGATGTTCTATATAGACAATTATGTCATCTGTGAACAAAGACAGTTTTATTTCTTCGTTCCCAGTTGGTACAATTTTACTTTTCTTCTTCTCTTTTTGCATTAGCTAGGACTTCCATTGCAGTGTTGAAAGGAATTGTAAAAAAGCACAACCTTGCTTATTCTCAATCTTTTTTGAGAACACTTAGAGTTCACCAGTAACTATGATATTAGTTCAAGGTTTTTTGTAGATAGTCTCTTTCAGGTTCAGAAAGTTCTCTTATATCCCTAGTTTCCTGAGAGTTTTAATCATTAATGTGTGTTGGTTTTTTTTTTTTTCAGATTAATTTATTGCATCTATTGATATAATGATGTGCTTTTTCTTAATTAGCCTGTTGATGTGATGGATTGCATTAATAGACTTTAAAATGTTGAACCAGTCTTGCATATCTGGAATAAATCACACTTGGTCATGATATATAACTATTTTTATACATTGTTGGATTAGATTTAAATATATTTCTGTGGATTTGGCTTCTATGTTCATGAGAGATATTATTCTGTAGTCTTTTTCTTGTAATGTCTTTGTCTGGTTTTGACATTAGGGTATTGACTTCATAGAAACATTTAGGAAGTATTCCTTCCGCTTCTAGCCCCTACAAGGGATGTAGAGATTTGGTATAATTTCTTCCTTAAATATTTAGTACAATTCACCAGTGAACTCATCTGGGTCTGCTCCATTTTGTTTTGAAAGGTTATTAAATATTGATTCAACCCCATCTGATTCCATTGATTCTATCAGTTCCATGATTCATTGTCAATTTCATCTTGTGTGAGTTTTGGCATGTTGTCTCTTTGAAAGGAATTGGTTCATTTCATCCAGGTTATCAATTTGTGAGCACTGCTGTTCAAAATATTCATTTATAATCATTTTAATGTCCATGGAATCTGCAGTGGTGCCCCCTTGTTTCATTTCTGATATTACTGATTTATGTCCTCTCTCTTTTTTTAGTTAGCCTGGCTAGGTACTTATAATTTGTATTAATCTTTTCAAAGAACCATCTTTATTTTTTTTTTTTAATTTTCTCTTTTGGTTCCCTGGTCTTTCATTGAATTCTGCTCTATTTTTCTTATTTCTTTTGCTCAATTTGGATTTAATTTACATTTTTTCTTTGGTTCTTATTGTGGGAGCTTAGAGCATTTATTTTAGATCTTTCCTGTTGTCTAATATATACATTCATTAAATGATATGCATGCCCCACTAAACACTGTTTCATTGCAATACACACATTTTTCTAAGTTGTATTTTCATTTCCATTTAATTTAAAATATCTATTAGTTTCTCAAAATTTCTTCTTTGATCCATATGTTATATAAAAGTGTATTAGTTAAATTCTATTTATTTGGGGGAATTTTCTGTTCATCCTTCTGCTATTGACTTCAAGTTTAAGTCCACAATGGCTCTAGAGCTGATGCTTTATAATTTCTTTTCAGTTAGTTAACATACAGTATAATATTAATATCAAGTGCACAATATAGTGATTCAAAACTTGCATATAACTCCCAGTGTTCATCATGACAAGGGCATTCCTTAATCTCCATCACTGATGTTTTGGTTGAGTATTTTATATAGTTCCTTTTTTTCCTCCTCTCTTAACATATCAACAGTCCTTCTTTTGCTCTCTGTCTCTCTCTTAGTGATTTTACTAGAGTTTGTAATATACATTTACTACTAATCCAACTCTACTTACAAATAACTCCATAGCAATATGTAGGTAGTGTGGATACCTTATAAAAACAGAAATAATCCTGATTCCTCCACATATAATTGCTGTAGTCCTTTTCACATATATATGAACATGTATATACATGAGGCTATATAAACAGATACATTTTAACTATTATTATTTTGAACAAATTATCGTTAAATCAATAAATAAAATAAAGATTTATTTCACCACAATTTTTCCTTCTACAATATTCTCTTTTTATGTAGATCAGAATTTCTGACTTGTTTTATGTTCCCTTCTACTAAAGAACTTTTTTTAAAGATTTTATTTATTTGTGAGAGATACAGAGGGAGAGAGGTAGAAGCAGAAGCAGGCTCCCTGTGGGGCCTGAGCCAAAGGCAGACAGAGGCTCAAACACTTAACCACTCAGGTGCCCTTCTAAAGAACTTCTTTTATCATTTCTTGCAAGGTAGGTCTACTGGCAACAAACTCACTAAATTTTTGTTTGAGAAAGTCTTTATTTCTCTTTCATGTCTGAAAAATAATTTCACAAGGTTCAGAAAACCAGAATCGCTACTTTCTTCCCTCAACCCTTTAAATATTTCATTCCACTCTCTTCTTGCTTGCATGGTTTCTAAGGAGAAGTCAGATGTAATTCTTATCTTTGCTCTTCTGTAACTCAGGTGTTTTTCCCTGTGGCTTTTTTCAATATTTGTTTCTCTATAGTTGATTTTTCCATAGTTTGGATATGATATACCCAGGTGTAGTTTTATTTTGTTTGTTTGGCTTATATCCTGCTTAGTGTTCTCTGAGCTACTTGTACCTATGGTTTGGTATCTGACATTAATTTGGGGAGATAATCATTATTATTTCAGATATTTATTCTATTCTTTTCTTTCTTTCTTTCTTGTCCTGGTATTCCCACTACACATATGTTCCACCTTTTGTAGTTGTCTCACAGCTTTTGAAGTCTGTTCTGCTTTTTTCATTCCTTTTTTCTGTGTGCTTTTCAGTTTTGAAGGTTTCTATTGAGAAACCCTCAAGCTCAAAGACCTTTCCTCAGCCATGTCTGGTTTACTGATAAGTCTATCTAAGCCATTCTTCATTTCTATTCCAGTGATTTAAATCTCTAGCATTTCTCTTGTTTTTTTCCTAAGGATTTCCATGTCTCTTCTTATACTGCCCATATGTTCTTACATGCTGTTTACTTTACCAGTTAGAGCCATTAACATATTAATCATAGGTGTTTAAATTCCCAGTCTGATAATTTCAACATCTCTACCAGATGAGTCTGGTTGTGAAACTTGGTCTGTCTACTCAATTTTTTTTTTTTTCTTTTCAGTATGTCTTTGTTTTCTTATAGCCAGACATGATGTACTGGGTAAAAGGAATTGCTATAAATATGCCTTTAGTAATGTGGTGTAAAATGTAAGGGATGGGGATACATTCTGTAGACCTATGATTAGGTCCCAGTATGTTATTAAGCCTCCGGAGAGTATGAACTTCAAAAGTGCTTTTGGTATCCCCATTTAGGTAAGACAGAATAAGGGGAGTTAGCTTGAGTTGGGCAATTCCCTTCTCCCACATCAAAGGCTAGAAAGGGCCGAAGTTGAGTATTTCCCTTGCTCCAGTTCAGTTAGATTCTGATAAAACTCTGACAGGTTGGTTCTGGTAAGACAGTTTCTCCTTGGGGGAGATCTTGTTAGGAAGAACAGGTGGTCTGGTATATTTCAAAATGTTTCTTTTCCTTCTCCCCCTGGAGGAAGCATAAAGGGGTTTTTCTCCAGTACTCACCTTAAGATCCTGGTAGGTTTAAGAGGTGAAATTCACAAAAGTTGGGGACCCTTGATGGATGGGTATCCTTGGAGATTTTAGCTCTCATATTTGCTCACACTGTATCTCCAATGACTCATCAGTTATGGCTTAAACTTTCCTACTCACCACTGGTACCCTCTGTGGTTTTTGCTTCTCCTGAGCTGTGACTTCCATATTTGCCTATTGGAGTCTCTAATTTTGGAGGCAGTTGTATGACATATGACTTCACTTCTCTTATGGATCTAAGTAGGGTTGTTTCATGTTTATTTTGTTTAGTGTTTTGGTTATTGTTAGGATTAAGTGGTGGCTTTTTCTTAAAGACTTTTTAAAAATATTTTATTTATTTATTTATTTATTTATTTATTTATTTGAGTGAGAGAGAGGGAGAGTGCACAAGCAGGGGGAGGAGAAAAGGGAAAGGAACAAGCAGACTCCATGCAGAGCATGGAGCCCAAAGTGGGGCTCAGTCCCATGACCTTAAGGTCATAACTTGAGACAAAATCAAGAGTCAGAGGCTTAACCAACTGAGTAGCCCTGAGTGGTTATTTTTAAGTTCCTTAATTTCTAGTTTCAAACTGAATGTCCCCACCAAATTTATATACAGGAAGAACAGTTATGTTTAACTCTCTCAGTGACACAGGTTTTTACTATAGGTTGTGCAATAATAAAAAGTAAATATACAGTGCTACATGTAAATAGAGGTTTGTTTACTAGATCCACTTTACTCTTTTTTTAAAAAAAAATTTATTTATTTATGATAGACAAAGAGAGAGAGAGGCAGAGACACAGGAGGAGGGAGAAGCAGGCTCCATTCCGGGAACCCGACATAGGACTCGATCCCGGGACTCGATCCCAGGACTTCAGGACTGCGCCCAAAAGGCAAGCGCCAAACCGCTGAGCCACCAAGGGATCCCCCTAGATCCACTTTATTCTTGCAATTACTTAAGCTTGGCTCAATATGCACAGAAATACAGTAGAAAGAAGTCCTTTTATCATGCAGACTTTAATTTGAATGTTATCTCTGTCTCCTGTCAACTAGCTGACCTGGGCTTGACATCTAACTACTCTAGTACTTAAATCTCTTATATGTAAAATTAGGCATCTATGCATATATTCTTATTGTTTTAATAATAAAGATAATGTTTAAAGAACCAAAATAAGAGCTTGGTAAAGAAATTTATTATTATTATTATTAATTATTATTATTACTATATTAAGTGTAACTCAAGGCTTTTTATTCAGAAAGTAACAGACAAAATCAGAGATGGTAATAGAAACCAATATCATTACATTATGTTTGAGTATGGTTCTATTAATATATGATTTACTTTTAATTTTAACAAGTAAGATTTTTTTAAACTGAAATTTTTCTTTATTCTCATACTGTGCAATAGCAAATGTGTGTTATTTAAGCTACTAGGTATGTATTTGTGGTCATTTCTTTCTTTTTTTTTTTTTTTTTTTGTATTTGTGGTCATTTCTAACAGCAGACCCAGAAACTAAATATAAGATCCTGTTCATATTTCTAAGGCTCAAAATTTTAATGTTCTCTTTAAAAGGAAAAAGGATAACTTTCTTTAGAAATATGTCCTTTCATTTTCTGTATTTATCTACTTGTTCAATTCACATGACCAAAAGAGTGGTTGCAATTTAAATAGTTGATATATGTTATATGTATTGGCATATTAAACAATAGAAATACCTTAATGGGGTAGTGATATATTAAGTGAATTGCACAATGTTTAGTTGCCAAATTAAAAATTACATACTCTTCATTTTTGTTACATATTTAAATTTTATAAGCTTTGATGAAAGACGATAGGGTAGGGTCATCTGAGTGGCTCAGTAGAATGAGCAAACAGCTCTTGATATTGGCAGGTAATTATCTCTGGGTCCTAAGATAGAGCCAGTGTTGTGGCTCTATGGCTCTGTGCTTAGTGAAGACTCTGCTTAAGATTCTCTCTCCCTCTCATATTGCCCCTCCCCCTGCCAGCTCTCTTTCTCTCTCTCTCAAATAAATAAATAAAGCTTTTTAAAAAATAAAGATAGGGTAAGAATTTGGTAGCTATGAGATGAATTAGTTTGGATATTCTTTAGTCTATTGCAAGATTTGATGTAAAACAAAAAGTGGCAGAAATAATATTTAGAAATAACAGGATTCATTAAGTAAGTTTTAATCTTTTTCAGGTCTATTCTTTTAAAGGAAATAAAAATAAATGTATGATATAATATTTGAATGAGTAAGTACCATAGCTTCATTAAAATGAGTAACTAGGTTTTTGGTACAGGGAAGCAGATCAGTGATAATACAAAATAAGTCATGGAAAATTTGAACAAGAAAGTTTTCATTAAATTAATAGAATTAATTAATACAGATACAAAATATATCATGTGAATAATTGGTTCTAGAAGTGAAACAGAATTACTGATCATCAAGCATTTATGCCAATTAATTACTTATTTATACTTAATTTGTTGCTACTAACAACAACAAATGTGTATTAATACATATGTATATTGGTATGGAAATGTATTATACCTTTTTTGGCAAATATTTGTGAATAAACTCTGGGCAGGAATTTTCTCCTTTGTTTTCTCATAAATTACAACTGCTGTCTGTAGTTTTGAAATTAGTAACTGTAAATTTTGAAGGAACAGTCCACACAAGATTCCTCCTTCTGACCCCACTGCAAGTTTGAGAGGTTTCCAACCCATTCACAGTTTTGAAAACTCACTAAAGGAACTCACAGAGCTTCCTGATAGCTCCTATACTTGCAGTAGAATCTATTATATGGAAAAGAAACATTAAAATCAGTGGATGTTGGAAGAACATAGGGCAGATTCCAGGAAAAGTTTCAAACACAGACCTTCCATTGTCCTTTCCTATTAGAGTTGGATAGCATTCCTTTCTAGACGTGAATGTGTGACAATACACATCACATGGAGGATTGAGAACCAGGAAACCTCATAGGAATTCTGATGTCCAAAGTCTTTATTGGGGCTACATCAGAGTGACATAGTGGACTGACCACAGGACTGATCTCAGTGTCTAGCCCTTTACTGGTTGACCTAAACCAATTGGTCCAACTTAAATCATATTGTTGGTGTGGTTTGAAGCCCGCATACTAAGTCACACTGTTAATTACTGACAGGTCCAATCCCCAGGCAAACAAATGTACTCCTATCAAGTGTGACATTCCAAGGGCTTAGACATCACTTTCCAGAACTTGAGGACAAAAGACCCATTTTGAACAAGATTAAATCTTTTCTTATATAGTTTGTATATGGTTTTTATTTATTTTTTAATTTTTTATATATAGTTTTTAAATTTAAATATCACACATATATTTGAGACTGCACATGCTATTAATTATCAAGTAATAAACATACCACTACTTAGTTCAAGAAATAGAACATTACAAGAACACCCTTGGTCTTCTCCACAAAGACCAATATTGGCCTGCATGAGTATAAAAGACTCCAAAGATATTTTTACATATATGTCTTTTCTTAAAATCAACTCATATTCTTTCAATTATCAACTCAAACAGTGGAAAAAGGATAGAGTTGATGAAAATAATAAATGATATAATAAATAAGTCAACATGTATTATAAAATTAGTAGAAATGTAGCCCTCCAAAATTGTATATTTTACATGAAATAGGAGAAATTTTGTTTATCCTATATATCTCACTATCTTTAAATATCTTTTCAGATATATATCTACATTTTAGATATCTAACTACACTGTAATATTAAGTAATTTGTTTACTGAGAAATACATTAGATGAAAACACAGTCACAATAGAAAACAGTGTTTATATCTGTCATCTCAATCATTGTTTTTACATAAGAAGTCAAACTGAGGCTTTCAAAAAAGCTATGTATATTTCTGAAATATACATACTACATTTTCATTAACAAAGAATCGTTTTCTTATGAAATATACCCATGTTACCAGTTTTTATAGGATTTTCAATTTCAGGAAATAATTATGCATAAAAGTGTTTACATGTTAAAATTTAATGAAATAAAACAGAATTTTAACTTGAAAATGGAATAACATCCCTAATGAAACATCTAGCCAAAAATAAGACACACCCAGGTAATAAGACACACCCAGATATACTACTAAAATTAATTATTTGACTAATATTTTGAGTTAGAGTTAGTTTTCAAGGAAAAGTTCTAATTCTGGATTAGGTTAAAATATGTATATCAAGACCTGTGATGGGTCTGAGATGCTACTTTACTTTAAAACTGAAAAGTTAGGGGGATCCCTGGGTGGCTCAGCGATTTGGCGCCTGCCTTTGTCCCAGGGCGCGATCCTGGAGCCCCGGGATCGAGTCCCACGTCAGGCTCCCGGCATGGAGCCTGCTTCTCCCTCCCTCTGCCTCTCTCTCTCTCTATGTCTATCATAAATAAATAAATCTTTAAAAAAATATTTAAAAGAAAACTGAAAAGTTAGTCTCATAATTCCCTAGGTGCTGGCAAAAGAAACCAAACTCCTGGGTCAGACAGAGAGAATTTTATTACAACAAGGCTAGCAGCTTGTGCTTTGTGTTCACATTGGTTATCTATCACCCCAATCGTCCCACAGAGAAGAGACAGAGGCAGCCTAGGTGGATGCTGTACACACAGTAATTCTGTGTCACAGCTGAGGAAACTCGAATTTAGGAAACCCCATTTTTTTTTAAAAGCTGCTAGCAGACCTATCCAACCATTGTTCCTAAAGGAGACATTATCTTTGCTATCTTAGTCAGGAAAGAAATCTGCATTCTGTCATAGATGGAGACACTGTTTCAAGGATACTTCCTGTATAATCATCCTTAGAAAATAATCTGGAACAAAAGCTGACACAAGATATGAAGTAATGCCATGGTGAATTGTCACCCAAGAGTAAGAACCTTATGATTTTCAGTATTATGCCACAAAAGCAGCATGATTTACTAAACGTATTCAATATTATTCATAGGCCAAGAAAATATGTGATGGTATACCATGATAGAAATTAATTTTATAAATCAAATATGCTTTGACATAATCATAGTTGCTGAAAAAAAATATAAGCTTAAATAGCTGATTGTGATACTTTTCTTCAAAAGTACCAAAAGACCTATGCTTTGGTCTAACCAATACCTTTAGTGACATTTCTGGTGATACTTTGCACTTGAGATATTTTAGGCAGTCTGCTTGAAAAAGAAAGAAGAGAGAAAAAGAAAGAAAGAAAGAAAGAAAGAAAGAAAGAAAGAAAGAAGAAGAAAGAAGAAAGAAAGAAAGAAAAAGAAAGAAGAAAGAAAGAAAGAAAGAAAGAAAGAGAAAGAAAGAAAGAAAAAAGAAAGAAAGAAAAAAGAAAGAAAGAAAGAAAGAAAGAAAGAAAGAAAGAAAGAAAGAAAGAAAGAAAGAACCTCTCTACCAGAGAAGGACCAAAGTTCAATTCATCTGTCATACGTACAGGTACGTACGTATAATCCAAATATCTACAGGTCAGAAAAGTCATAAAATATCTTACCAAGGTGCCTTTATTTTCTTTATATAAATTGAAAATTAGTAAATAAGAGGAAAACTGGCAAGTACATTTTTCATGAAATAATTTTATAATAAGTGGTGGCATACCTAAAGTAGGAACAGCCCATTAAATGAAGACATGACCATTGTGTTATAAATACATGAAATGTACATCCATATCAAAATAATCTTTAATTTTGTCTAAGGGCATTTGGATAAAGCTTTACCAATCGTATTCTGTGTGACTCTAAATCGGGGCTGGCAAGTTACAACACATGGCTCGACTCTGGTCTGGCACCTATTGTTGTGCAGCTCGAAATTAAGAATTTTTTTTTACAGTTTTAGGGCTCAAAACAAAAAATACCATTTGAAGACATATGAAAATTGTATGAAATTCAAACGCCAGTGTCCAAGTTCTACTGGAAACCAGCCATGCTTTCCTTCTGTCTGCCTGTCCCCATCTTTCTTTTCTTTTTAAAATATTGTCAATGACTGCTTTTGCACTACAATCTGCAGCCGAGTTAAGTAGTGGTGACACAGAACATAAAGCCCTCAAAGCCTGAAATATTTGCTATTTGGCTTCTATAGAAAAAAAAAAATCCCGTCTCAGTCCTAAAAATTTCTTTCTAACTACCAAGGTGTGAAGGCTTGTGCTAGTGTCCTTATGCAGTCTCACATGGGATCTATAGTAAAGTATTTTCAGTAAAAATTTCTCACATAATTAATTATAGATAAACATATATAACAAAAAGATATAAATGATTTTAGTCATTAATTCAAAATAATAATGAAAGCAACACAATGGAAATATAGCAAATAAACAAAGGTCTCTTAAATAAGATATTTTTAAAAAGCCAAAGGGAAAAAAAAACAACTCAATAATGAATCATGCTTTGAGTTTAGTGCGAGGGAACATTGGACCTTATGGTCTCCTGAAACAATAAATAAAAAGTACTGAATAGAGACCATGAGCTTCAATCTAAACTTCTCTCAGTAATTTATGCAGCACAAATGAACAGAATTGTAGATGTGAGGAGTACAGAGCCATTTGAAATGTTTTTAAAGCACATTATCAATCATAGTCGATTCTTTCAGACCCACTATAATTATTATTGCATCTACAAATTGAATACATAATATACCAAGAAGTCCTTTTGTTTGTAATTTTATCTAGAAATTTTATCTACAAATGTAACGAGGAAAGTTACAACACTGGAATGAGAATAATTTTGTGTGTACTTCTGTTAAATTCAGTGTATTAGTAAACGTTTATCCTTTAGGGAGAATGGATCAGTGAGAGTTTTATGAGGTTCTGAGATTCTAGATGGGAAAAATGCAAAAAATGCATCTTTGAAGTAAAATTTGAATATGGATAAAAATGTAGCTTAGTGAACAATAAGGAATCATCTTTTTTTCCTTCATTTTTTTTTTTTTAAATCTGGAAGAGGTATTGGAAATCATCAACTAATTCAGCTAATCGTTATTTTAGAGCTGAAGAAACTGAAAATGAGAAGTATTAGTGGCAAGACTGAAACACAGCCCTGGCTTTTTTTCTGCTCTGAAGCTCCATTTTGTATTGCTTCCATTTGACAAAGGTATTTATTTCCTTTTCAATATTTTTAGCTAATCCAATTTAAATTTTATTGATGAAAGCTTATCTACTTGGGTTAATTAATATTAGAGTTAAATTAACATGTGATCTATTATCTCAGTATTCAATCTACCTCTTAACTAGTAAATGAAATGTTTATCAATAGTATTTTCCTAATAGAATTTTGTAGTATCATTTCTTATGTTTAAATTACTCAAGCTGGTGATACCTATTTTTAAAAAATATATTTTGTTTGGGGCAAAATACTGGTAGAAGAACCTAAATATATAAAGATAAAAGGTAATAAAAATTACTGCATGATGTATCATGTAGTAAACTATATTTAATGTTTAAATATTTAAAAATAAATTATCCTAGTAATATCAAGAAACATAGAAAGCTAAGATGTAAGATAAAATTCTTTACCTTTTTCCCAAAGTTTTAAATTTAAATAAAAATATAAAAGTTTAGTGGGTTTTTTTTTGAGAAAACATAAATGTGATTGTCAGTTGTATTGAAAATTATGAAGAGAAAGAAATAATTGAATGATGCCTCAGGCATCAAATGCTGTTTCTTCATCTGATCATGAATGAAATGATTTGTATGATTTCATTTGCTATTAAGCTTGAAAACTTTGAAAATAGCTTTTGAGTGCCCAAATTTTAAAATATTGTGTAAAAAATAAAACAAAAAATTGTGTATGACTAGTCATATAATGCAATATATTCTAAAATGCATTCTGCACGGAAATTATACATATTAAATTGTCCAGAAAGAGACAAAAATAGAACAGTGCTAATTTCTTTATATGATGTTGTTCTCATATTCAGTATTCCTAAAGTTATAAAATATTAGAGCTTTAAATGAGATAAAGCTATTATGTTTCCACAATTGTCTAAGTGTCTTTTTTTTTTTTTACATTTTTATTTATTTATTCATGAGACACACAGAGATAGAGGCAGAGACACAGGCAGAGGGAGAAGCAGGTTCCTACAGGGAGCCTGATGTGGGACTTGATCGTGGGACCCAACCTGAGCAGAAGACAGATGCTCAACCACTGAGCCACTCAGGTGTCCCAAGTGCCTATTGTTCTGGTCACCGTAGTGTGTGTGTGTGTGTGCGTGTGTGTTTGAAGTGGGGAGGGGTGCTGTGTGTGTGTGTTTGGTCAGTTACGGGTATAAGCAACTTATGCTATCAACATTCCAATCTATCTAGCTTGTCAAATTTTTTTCACACATTAAAGTAGCTATGAATTGACAAAAGTAAAATAAGCTAGTCCATCCCATAGAGCAATTATGAGTTGTGGTCTCAAATTTGCATTTAGAAATATAATCTTTCCCCCCCAAAAATCATGAGAGGTTTCATATAATATCTTAATTCTTATGTAGTAGGGTAAAACATATTCTGTACTTAGACAAATCATGCCTTAAATAAACCTAAGTGTATGCATATCTAAAAAGAAAATTTCCCTGTATAATGATAAGGTCAAGATTTCTGGGGTCTAGATGGCAATGGACTAGTGAAATAAGTATGTGGGAAAGATTTGCCAAGTTTTTAAAGAAGCAATTTAGGCAGCGTTCTTGTCGATCCCAAGCATCGTGTCTATTATATGTTCAAAGCCATAATTATTTCAAAAATAGACATTTAAGGAAACTAGATAATTAGTCCAGTACAGCTGGTATAAAACACTACTGGCACAGATACTGGTATCATTAAAAATCTGGCAAAGTATCTTAGAAGCAGTACCCCTGGGCAAATCAAACAAATTAGGCACCTACGTATTTTTTTAGAACCTAAGAAAGTATACACAGAGAATTCCTGATTTGCTCCTAAATTCCAAAAAAACCTAACAACATAAAGAGCAATCCAACATTACTATTCTTGCTGTTTATTGGAAAATGACCTTATATTTTATTTATTCATAATTGCAATGTGTTTTTGCTTAGTTCTGAACATTCTTTGTGAACTCAATTATTTTGTGTTTGTTCATTTTGGGGTTTTTTTGCTATCTATATGTTTTCCAACTTTTTCTTTCTTTAATATTTTCTTATTGTGAAATATATTATACATATGAAAGATGGTATAAAAGACACAGGTAGTTTAAAGCATGATGGTAAAATGAATACTTGTGTACGC
Source organism: Vulpes lagopus (assembly GCF_018345385.1). Classification (NCBI taxonomy): domain Eukaryota; kingdom Metazoa; phylum Chordata; class Mammalia; order Carnivora; family Canidae; genus Vulpes; species Vulpes lagopus. Next base: position 8,391,449 of record NC_054827.1, read on the forward strand.
ACCAAGTTAAGAAATAGCATGCTAAAAGACAATTTGAGGATCGCTGTGTGGCCTTGACCACATTCCCTTCTCCATGCCAGTGTAACAACAATCCTCAATTTTGATATTCATTGTTTTGCTTTACAACTTTATAATATGTACATATTTATTTTTAAAAAATGCATGTTGTTTATCTATTTTTAATACCAGTAGTATTACTCAATTTTATGAGGTTTAATAAAACAAAACTTTCTTTTTTGGCTCAGTGGACTTCTCACCTAATTGGGAAAAGGATATTGCTAGAGAAAGGCCAGAGAAAGGTTCTCAAAAATGCAAGCCTCAGGCTAATTTCCCTTGTTGTGTTAGTCTAAGCTAATTACTGATTTTGTGTTTTATATAAGTTTTGGAATTATATATCATCCTGGTAAGTATAATACCTTGAATTTTATAGTGAAAACTTTATCCCATGTAATAATTTCTGCCTTCCAATTTATATTATCTGACATGCCTAAAGCTATACAAGGATTTTGTAAAAAGTTAACATTATCTGGTATATATATTTTCCCTCTCATTCTGAGTCCTTATGTCTGAGATGTTTCTCATGCCAACAAGATTTTGCTATATATTTTATATCAGTACTAGACAAGACCAGATACGCCAGTCCATTTACTTTTAATATCCCCACTGTTATTTGTACACATAAATCTAACAAATATTGTATAAAATTATATAATACATTAACATATAATTATAATTGTATGATATATTTGGCACTACTCTCTATTTTTAAATTTTCGTATTTTCTTTTTCTTCCTTACTTTACTTTTCTGGATAAATTAAAAATTTTTATTTCATTTTCATTTTTTGCTTCTTGTTTGCATCTTATATAGCTTATGTATATTCTTTTGGTGAACACAATTTGTGTGTATTAATTTAAAAATTCTAATATTATTTCAACCCTTTATCTGCTCACAAATTATAGATTTTAACATTAGTCAATCTGCCTTTAATGTGTTTTCATCAGACCCAACCTGATATCATGATGTTTCTGACTTATAAAAGCCTAGTTGGTTATCTAATGATTTACGAAGATTTGACTCTGCATTAAATTTCTCCATTTTTATCTATAATTTTGAACATATTACTTAGCAATTTTATCATCCATGTTTGGCAACTACAATATGTACATCCTTCTTATGTCTATTTATAGTATCTTTTTGTATTTTTTTCTATTGGTTTTCTATTATTTGATTTTGGATAAAAATATGTTTATCTATATGTATATCTCTAGGCAGCCAGTTTGAGGTGATAAATGTTACTTTATCCAGTTACTATTCATGGAGTTAAATTAATACTTGGTGTTAGTTTTCCTCAACAAGAACAAATCAAAATAATACATTTTTAGAATGTTGTATAATTGGACATTTATAGCATGTAGCCTTCTCAAATTGACTTATTTCACTTTGCAATGTGCATTTTAGTTTCCTTCATGTCTTTTCATGGCTTGAGAGTTCATTTATATTTGTGCTAAATAACAATCCATTGTCTGGATGTACCACAGTTTATTTATCTATTTACTTACTCAATAGTATCTCGCTGCTTCCAAGTTTTGGCAATTATAAGAAAAGATGCTATAAACATCTGCATGTAGGTGTTGTGTGAACATAAAATTTCAACTCCTTTTGGTAAATATTAAGGAGCATGGTTGCTGGACCGTAGGTTAAAGATGCATTTAGTTTCCTAAGAAACCACCGTGTCCAAAGTGTCTATATCATTTTGTATTCCCACCAGCAATGAATACAAATTTCTGTTGCTCCCTATCCTCAACAGTATTTGGTTTTGTCACTGTTCCAGAATTTGGCCACTGTGATGGATGTATAGTGATATTTCATTTTTGTTTAATATGCATTTTCCCAACAACACATGATGTGGAGCATGTTTTCATATTCTTATTTGCTATCTGTATATCTTCTTAGGTGAGGTGTCTAAAGGTCTTTAGCCAATAATTTAATTTTTTTTGTTTCTTTATCATTGAATTTTGAGAGTCCTTTATGTATTTTGGATAAAAGTCCTTTATCAGACATGTATTTTGCAAATATTTTCTCCTATATGTGGCTTGCCTTCTGATTCTCTGGGTATTGACGTTGATATGACAATTATTGCCTTTTCAATTATTACATACAAGGGTCTGCATATAAGTTTGTTTTACTGAAAAGATTGTGTGTATTTGCATAGTATGATTTGTTTTTAGTCATTTAGCTTTTAATTTTCTTTAATAACAACACATAAAATTAGATTTTCTTGTTCTTTATTTAAGAAATTATGTGCATATTTTTACTTGGTGATATATTCTGATGGATCATTAAATTAATTTGTCATTTTCAAAATATTACAAAGCAATTATTTTTAATTGTGGTTACCAATTATTTATATTTAACTTTGGAAGAGATAAAATATGTGGAATAAATAGTCTTCCCACCCTGCTGTATTAACTTCACTGAAAAATGTATAACATTTTTGCCTCATTTTAATTTCAGACTGGATTTAAGGTGCTTTTGATATAAGTACGGTAATTGTTTTATTCAGTTTTCTGAGACCTACTGAGATTGCAAAATTATTTATTTATGACTTGTTTATTTTATCAGCTTTAAGTTATCTGATAGTCTAGGAATAAAATTTACCCAACTGTTATTACCATTACTTAAAATATATTTTTAAAAATATTTATTTATTTTTAAAGAGAGAGAGAGTGTGTGATCACATACAGCAAGAGAGGTAGGGGAAAATGGGACACAGGCAGGGGAAGAGAGAGAGAAAATCTTAAGCAGGCTTTCTGATCAGCATGGAGCCCAACATGGGGCTCAATCTCACGACCTTGAGATCATGACCTGAGCCAAAATCAAGAGTCAGATGCTTAACCAACTGAGCTACACAGATGTCTCTACTTAAATAAATTTGCTTATAGGTTATTTAGCATCATCAGTTCCATGTTCAAATTATATTGATCTGTATTTGTATAGCACATGTGGATAGTCTATAATTTTCCTATGGTTTATTGTAGCGGGCCATAATCTACCATGCTCCTGGTTCAGTGATAGAGACGTACATAAGATTGAGATATGTAACCGTGTGATAGCAAAGTTTGGTAGTAAATTACGTAGAATGCAGTCATTACCTGGTATAAAAAGTAGCGAATTCTCTGGCCAGCTCTTCCTATTGATTGACTTGACTGTTGAACTTCAGAGCTACTTATGAGTAACGCCAGTATTACTGGGATGCATACATTATACTTCAATAATAAAACAATAATAAAATAAATAATAATAATTTAGAAATAATATAAATCCCACAATAATAATAGTGCCATAATGAATGGGCCATAATTCCATTAAACCTTTGAACCCAAATCAATTTTGTCCTATAATATTTACTATAGTTTGTTGATTAGTAAGAATAATCTTGTGGGTTAAGCATGGAGAGGAAAGAAAGATCAGTGGCATGGGGCTGTTACTCTGTATTCATTATATGACCATCGAATAGGTGAATTCCAGTATGTGTCTGACCATTTTCTAAATAATGGGGAACAAGCACTAAACAACACAAAATATAACAATATTTTCAGTCCTTTTAGAGTTTATATCCTAATATAGGGGAGATAAATAATAAGCAAAATAAAGAAGTCACATTTTGGGTTGTAAGTGTGGTACAGAGACATGTAACTGAGAAAGAGGATAAGGAATGGGGCATGCAACATTGTATGTGTGATGCTTATGGTCCATGGCACAGGGAAGACTGCATTGTGACAAAATGATGAAAGAAGTAAAGGAGCCAGAGGTTCAGGGAGAGCTAGCAAGAGGCTTTCTGAAGAAAAGAAGGAAAAGAAACTTATCTATTTGCTAACCTCCCTTCAGAGGAAAGGAACAGGGAAAGCCAGGGTTTGGGGTTAGGGCGGTAGGCCTGCATCAGAGCCAGGCATGTGAACTCAGAGTTCTGCTATGAAGAGTCTGCACCTATGGCTACCCTGTGTAACTCCGGCCTCTGGGGGCAAGTAGCCTGAGGTGGAGGTGACTGAATGAATATCTCACTCCAGAAGCAGAAAAAAAAAATTGCAAAATTTTAGTGATGGTACTGTTTGTGCATTTGTTAAAGGTCTGGGTAGTGTGGACCTAGGGTCTTCACCATCTTTTTGGTGTCTCACAAAGCAACTGATAATGCAAAGTTTTTAGTGGCTCTGTAGATTATATAGATGGTGGGTGCAAAGGGGTAGTCCTGCTTGAAGGGCTTCTTTGCATGACACATAATGAGGGTAAACTACCTGGAACACTTCTGAATGTGTGGGCACTGAAGGTTCTACAACTGTGGGAGAATATCAGCATGTGGCCAGTGGACAAGAGAGTAGCGTTGATGTTCAGAAAGGCAGCAAAGGAGTGAAGTCTCTCTGGTCTGATTCTAGTCATTTAAATTTCAGCAGGACAGGGGACAGGAAAAAAAAAAAGACGAGTACATGAAATTACTATAATATAGATGAAATGGGGTAAACTGCTGGAATTTCAGATTTTGTACATAGATGCACATGGTGATGAATTGCATCCTTTAAATGCTGAGACAATCTGGTGATAATTCTTAAAGTCAAGATCTCAAAATCAGGCATTAAATCATGAATGCAATAATAATGGTCAAGTTTTTGGAAGAAACAGTTGATACTGTTAACAACAGACATCTGAGAGAAGGTTTAATCCAGATGACTGTATGATGGTCCCTTTTTAAAAAGAATTATAGGTGGTTGATTTTGCTTCTGAATCTCTGAGGAAAGATGAAGAGATGGGAAACAGCAAGGCTATATTGCAGAGAAATTTGTGCAAGATGTCATCAATCAGAATATGGTATTGCCTTTTACTAGGCTCTCCCCAGTACATAGGGCACAAGAAACACTAAATGAGTGATGCAACAAGCCGAGGTTTCATGTGTTAAACTTGCTGCAAATGGAGTGTTACCTCTTAACAACTTCAATTAGATATTACCGCAGAGAACCAGAAGATTTCAGGAGGCCATCCTAATGTGGGCACCAGTTATAGAATTATATCTCATATTCCATTATCATGCTGAGGACTATCATCTCATTCTTGACTTGAATCTATTCCTATGAGTACAATTTAAATTAAAAATGGTCTTTCTAGTAGTATTGTCATACCTTTTAAAAATTTTGAACTTAATATGCATTTATTTTATGACTATTTCTTACTGAGTTTTTGCTAAATTATGCCTCCTCTCTTCAGACATTCCTTAATCTCATTTTGTTTCTTGGGATACAAGATGGATAATTTGATTTCATTTCTGTTAAATTTGATATTGTTAGATTAAACCCATCTCTCTTGACTCAGCACAACATATTTTCTTCACTTTCTACCATAATATTTTTGCATATTTTAAAACTAGACCAACTATAAAATTCAATCCAGTAATAAACATGTTCTACAGAACATGGATGATGAGCACCCTGTAGACTACGGAAAGGCTCTTTTAATCTAACATACATAATTATTAGCTTTGTTTTCATGAAAAAAAAAATGCTATACTATCGTGACAAAGTGAAATTTGGCATGAAAAATGAAGGGGTTCATTTATTGCTTTTTCTGAATTTTAAGACATTTTAATTAGTTTTAAAAATAATTTTTCAAAATCAAATTAAGAACACTGTGATTTTTCTAATCTATTTCTAGAAATAAAGGTAAAAAAAACCCTCTTAAGTTATAATAGTAGCACTGACCCTTACAAACCCTACAAATTAAGAATTATATTATCAATTTCAATATTAACTGTGACAAAATATGCTTTGCCCATTCTTTGAGATAGCACAGTTCTATTTTATATAGTTAGCAATTTTATTCAGCAAAATCTGTAAAGCATTACATACACACACATCTCAAAGAATAAAGAGAAACATTCTTAAGTACTCTGTGCGTGTACTGGACATAATTAGCAGATACAAATCAATATCCCTCTGGCATGCACTTTCATCAAGGACTCTATTAATAAAATTTTCTTTTGAAAATTAACAGCCAGTATAAATACTTCATCTAATCTGCAAAGTCATTCTTTCATTATTATTTTAAAAGTACTTTTAATTTGAAAAAAAAAATCACATTTTAGTTAAAAATGCAGACACAAGTATTTCAGAATTATAAATCTATGAATTAACAAAAAGGAAAAGTATCAGTAATAGGTGTATTTTCATTAATAATATAAATAACCAGGTTGTTAATGCTAGAACTGAACTGTATGTTTCTGTATAACCTTTGACAGCATTTAATGTAAAGGCTAGGGCGAAGGTGAAGGTAACTTACTTCCTCTTTTGTGACATAGTATCTGAAGACCACATATGTATTTTGGTTAAAATAGGAGCATTTTTAGTTCTATAGACACAAGGAAATACCATTTTGACTAGAAATTGCTGAACACATAATTATAGAATTATATACACTATAAACAGAGAGTCTTATTAAAACTAGTAATATATGAGAGGAAGTGCTGTTGGCAGAGGGTTTACTCTGGAGGACTCTATTCCTCTTATATATATATTTTTTTCTTACTTCCTATCCCATGAAGGTCACTGCGCCAGAAATTCTACCTCTAAAAAGTTGGATAACTTAGAGGAGTCTGGAAAAGAATATGGCCTAAATACATACAAGTCAGAGTGCTCAAGAGTCCGTGTGTGCCTGGGTCAGAGAGAGCAAACTTCCAAGTATGGGATGAGGAGCATATTCCCACCAGTAAACACGGCTGCTGCTGCGGTTTTTACATAGTCTCCATGCATAGCCTCATGCATGCTCAATAAATTATCTGGAATGTTCCAGATGTTTTAATCTTTTCTAAGAGAAACAACTGGATACAGTGTGCTAACAAGAGCCATCTTCATTTAGTTCAGGTAACTCTGAAGTGACAAAAGCCACAGGTGGACAGAACAACATTGTGGCCAGCAGCATGTCTGTTGAAATGTCCATTTCAGAGCTGTCACAGTTTGGAGTCCTGGTTACGTGCGGTCAGAGGAGAGATCCCTTTCACTAATGTTTGCCATTTAGGCTTGCATCTCTATGGAATTACGGTGTTTTTTTCATAAGTTGCAGGTCTAATCTTAGATCTACTGAAGCAGACTCTTAACAATCGGGTCCAATAAAATGAACCTAACAAAATCCAAAGTGATTACTGGGCCTACTCAATAGTAGAATAGCTTTTTGCTCTTAAAAAATATGAAAGGATAGAAAGAAAAGTGGGGAAAAAATCAAATAGGAAATCATAAAGAGGAATTTTAAAAACCGAGATACAATTAGTAAGTTCAAACTTAAAGAATTTACCTTCCTAGTAAAAGAGAAGCTAGGTTGTAACAAGTTCTGATAAACAATTATATTCCCCTTATAAAAACCACAACTAAGCTTCATGTCCTACAAGAAGAAGACCAAGGATCTATAAGACAGTGATTATCACTGAATATTAGATTTATCTATGGACTTTTGAAAAACAAGGAAATCCCTAGACCCTTTCCCAGAGACACTAATCTAATAGGCCTTGGCCTGGGGTGTAACTTAGGCTTCTGTATTTTTCTTATTTAAAAGTCATGATTGATTTGAATGAGTTGTCAGAACTTAGGACTAAGACAATACAGAAGGCAAACATCAATCAAAAGAGAATTGGTAAAATTGCAAGAGGAATTGAGACCAACGAAGCTACAATAATCTTGAACCTTTACCACTAGGTAATTTAGCTTCAAAACAGAATTGTTAGAGATACAAGGATAAATTGGCAGGAACATTAACTTAGATAGAAATATTAGCTTGATAGTCTTGATATTTGTAGATCAAAAAAAAGGGAAAGAAATAAAATATATTTATTTTTATAATAAGAATAAACATATAGTAGTGATCAACTAAAAATCTAATATGAGTTGCATGGATATACAGCTTTCGTGAAATAATACTGGAACATCCTATAATAGTAAAGAACAATTACCATCATCATAAAACAGGCCATGGGATAAAGCTAAGTAACTTTTTTAAAAAGATACTTTGGCATTGCTTTATGAAAATAAGATGTGGTTGCAAGACAAAATTAAAAATAAATAGAAAAAAGCAAACAAAACTCATTTTTTCCCTAAAAGGCTTCTATCATGAAGCAGAAAAATTCTACAATAGCCACACTTGGTACCTGCCATAGAACAAAATGATTTTTAGGATGCCTGAGTGGCTCAGTGGTTGAGTGTCTGCCTTTGGCTCAGGGCGTGATCCTGGGGTCCCAGGTCGAGTCCCGCACTGAGGTCCCCACGCGGAGCCTGCTTCTCCCTCTGCCTGTGTCTCTGCCTCTCTCTCTCTCTCTCTCTGTGTGTGTGTGTCTCTCATGAATAAATAAATAAAATCTTTTAAAAAAAGAGCAAAATGATTTTCAACCAATTCTGGCTCTGATGCAAAGTAGAGGCAGAGCATCTGAGTGTCATTTGGTTAAAAACAAAAAAGAACGATATGGTATAAGTGGATGATTACAATACACTTATTATGTCACTTGCCACTTTCTAAAGCTTTAAGTCCTTAATTGAGGGCAATAAACCATCCTATCCTTTTCTACTGGTAAAGAGCTACTTTGATAAGCAAAGTTTATTTTATTTCTTGTGTATCCCTGTAGATATTATCTACATACACAATTTATCATCAAAGTCCAGAATAAAATTCAGATAGCATTGTGTCATGAAGTATTGTAGGGCAATTCATGTCCAGTAAAAGAGCCTATGGGGCATTTACTCTGAAAGTTGTGGTAGTTAATTGGTTTTCACTAGAAAGGAAAGAAATGCAGTTATTTTCTGATTGAGCATATTTAGCTTAAAAATGTTTATTTAGTGTTTACTTTCTTCTATGTTCCTGACAATAGATTAGGTTAAACGGATGTTTGGGTTTGAGAGTATCACTGTCTAGCAAACAATGGAAACACTGAATAAGCTGATGTACATCGTTAAAAAGGATGCTGGTATTATTCAGGAACAAACATCTTCACATCTGAGGAATTTTCCAACTCTTGGTAAAATAATATCATATTGGCAGAAGAAAAAATAGACCGTTGTTTGTATAAAAAAATCAATATTCCATGGAGTTGGCATGTTTAGTGAAAGTTACGTTAATCAATAAATTACTTATTGGGTAGGATTTTGAAAATGTTAAAATGCTTTGTGCTTCCTACTGTCCATCAAAATGAATCACAAAGAATTAGTTGTAGTTGAATATAATGTGGTAGATATGGATCCAAATATACTTTTGAACAAAAGTTGAGGCAGTGATCTGCAAGTGTGTATTGATTAATCTATCTTACCTTATTGATTTGACATTCACATTTACTGTATATTAAGTTTAAAAATGCTTGAGATTTTTAGGAATTATTAAGGTGTAAAGTTATTAATTTTATTTGAAATATGTATGTGCCTATGGTTTTTGTTATATGGATAAGTCCACTCTCACTAAGAGATGAAAGAAAGCGAACTGCTAAAACATAAAGAGAATAAGAAGAAAAGACAGAAATGCCAAGTCAAGCTGACATTCTAGTTTCTAGTTAAAATGATTTGTAAGATACAAGTATATTTCTGTCTTTGGGTACCATGAAATACCAGTGTCTAGTTAATATATTCTCCTTTCCTAACTTTGGGTTGGATATTTTATTATAACCAAATATGCACTCCCTAATATAAATTACAAAGTGACATTCTAATTAAAGAATGTGCATAAGTTGCCTGGACAAGTACTACTTTTACTAAGGTGCAGTTAAGTGAAGTATAAATTATCAGGATGGGCTCACCAGTTCTAAAACTGATACTTAAATGTCTTTTTTTAAATATGTAATTTTTATATAATTAAGATCATGTTTAACTATCCAACAACTTGTTTATTTCTTCAAAATTACCTCAATAAAAAATCATGCTTGTGATATGAATCTTAATTGATACTATGCTCTAGGTACTTCAAGTTACAAATGAATATTCAAGGCAAGACTATTTTCTGAAAACTCACTTATTTTCTCAGAGAAGATGGACAACACTTCAAGTGTCATGTTAAGGAAAAACTATTAATATATACTGCGATTTCCAAATTAATTCTATTTTCAGCATCTTCAGTTACATTATAAACCGTTAGACATCAATAATTATAACTTTGGTTCTCTTCTTTTTTAAATGTCTTACAACTACTTGCTATATAAAGTTGTCAGGATAACTGGCTAGTACCAACTATAAATAATTCTGACTACGTGTTAAAATGATTATTAAATCAGTATAGTCATTGAATTGAATTATTTTGTCTATATAGGGGAATTTTAGCCACATATTCTCATGTTTAAGTGTTTACTTCAAAGGTGAAATCATAGAATTTTTTTCCCTTGCATTCATGATTCAGATCACAGTTAAAGGCTATAAAGACTGGAAAATGTTATCCTAAAAAATGTGGGTCAATCTCCAATATGTTGTAATCTTTGATAAAGAAAATAAATAAAATTATTTATTATTTTATTTATTTATAAAATAAAATAAGCAAAGATGTAGCATGTATAAAACAACTTTATGGTATGAAATATTAACAATTGACAATAATCTCATTAAATTTGTTATAGCTGATGAATATTAAAACATTAAAATTTGAGACATTACTGTGTCACAAAATATTTTCTAACTTGTTTCCTGTGTTCTTTGTTTCATTTTATTTGTACTATATCAGGGAGCAAAATGTGAAGAAAAACAATGGTAACTTAAAATGTCACATTTTTGGTGGCAATTAATTATCTTTTATTTATTTAATTAATTAATTTATTTTTAATTCTCTATTTTTTACTTTTTTTTTTCTAGTTTCAAGTTTTTATTTAAATTCCAGTTAGTGGGATGCCTGGGTTGCTCAGTGGCTGAGCTTCTGCCTTCTGCTCAGGGCATGATTCTGGGGGTCCTGGAATTCAGTCCCACATTGGGCTCCCCGCAGGGAGCCTTTTTCTCCCTCTGCCTTTTCTCTCTCTGAATAAATAAATAAAATCTTTAAAAATAAAAAAAAAAATTTCCAGTTAACATATGGTGTAATAATAGTTTCAGGTGTAGAATTTAGTGATTTATCACTTACATACAACACCCAATGCTCATCACAAGTGCCCTCCTTAATCCCCATCATCTTTTAAAAATTTAAAACAGTGATGAGATGTATCTTTACATGAATTTTGTATTCTTCATCATGGACTATAGAGATTTAGTTATAATTCATGAACAGCAAATTACAATCTTGTTTCAACTATAGGAGTCCCAATTTTCTCTGTTTTGTATATTAAGACTCTGAATATTATTTCATTGTAGATTTCCTCTTCTTGCCAACACCAGCTCACCTACAAACATATTAGTTGGAAAAAACTTACTCTTCCAGGTGTAAGTTAATGAAATATGAGTAACCCAAAATGGCATAATTTCTGCAACCAGATTATCTTGTTTAAAGCCTTGGCTCTCTGCTAGTTAGTGATTTCTTAATAATTCGATTCTTGGGGTGCCTGGGTGACTCAATCAGTGAAGTATCTGCCTTTGGCTCAGGTCATAATCCTGGGGTCCTGGGATGGAGTCTCATATCAGGCTCTGTGCTCAGCAGGGAGCCTGCTTCTCCCTCTCTTGCTCCCCCAGCTTGTACTTGGTCTCTGTTTCTCTCTCTCAAAGAAACAAACAATCAATAAAAATTATTCTTCAGATAGAATAATCATCTAAAAATGTGAATAACTACTTGGAAACCAAGTGACATTTTCATTCATCTATCCATAAGATAGTACGTCTTTTGAAAGCTATATTAAAATAGTGTTGTCTGGTTAAATAAAGCTTTTTTGCATTACAAGTGAGGGTGGTAATTTTAAGGTCATTTTTATTATCTTTAGAACCTTATACATTTCATGGGAATTCCTTGCATGAAGGCATTTAAATATAGAAACTGAGAATTATCAAAATCAGTGTATTATATTTGTTTGGCTTCATATCTATTAACCAAACAGCTAATTGTTTATAACAGACCTTCAGGAAGCTGCACAAACGTAAATATTTGTCACAATTAACAGAATTACTAATAATTGAACCTCCCCTAAAATATTTATGGCACAGTGTATATTTTTTTGGCCTCCTTTCCTATATTCGTTCCTTCTCTGCCTGGAAGTGAATGTTTTCACCCATTCCCTTTTGTGCTTGTGCTCACTGATCATCCATTAAGATTCAGTTTGAATGTAAATTTCTCTAAGTCTTTTCTTACATTCACTCTCTTTTTCTTATTGCTCACCTAAGAGCCCTTTTTCATAGATTTGCTATTACCTTTATTGATCTCTCACGTTGTATTTTATTACCTTACTTATGTTTCTCCATTTCTCATTGGATTGTTATTGCCTTGAGGATGGAGGCTATTATTTAATCGTTGTTTTCCTAACACGAAGCAAGGTGATCAGCACACAGTAGGTTCCTAATAAATGTTTTTAAAATGAAAAAGCAAACAAATACAAGGATAGAAGAAAGAAAGTAAAAAAGAAGAAGAAGAAGAAGAAGAAGAAGAAGAAGAAGAAGAAGAAGAAGATTAGAAAGAAGCCTTGTGTGATTAACTATTATGCCCCTATCTCCTGTGAATAATATTCTCATGAACTAATATTCTCATGAACTAATCTTTCCAATTTGGTTTATAACTTGAAAGAGTGTAGGAGGAAAAAAAATATATGTACACTGACAGTAGTTCCAGAAAACGAAATAAATTATAAAGTCTGTTTAGGAAGGAATGAATAGTTAGGGCAGGGGTTTATTTTTATTATTTTTATTTTTAAATTATTTATTTGAGAGACAGTGTGAGTGAGAAAGAGAGAGAGAGATAGCAGGAGCAGGGGAGAGGGAGAAGCAGACTCCCTCAGCTTGAGGCTGGGAGACTGGGAAATCCCAAAACCCTGGGATCCTGACCTGAGACAAAGGCAGACACTTAAGCAACTGAGTCATCCAGGTGCCCCAAGGCAGGGTTTTTCAAAAACAAAATGTGGCAGGAGCATATGTATACACATTGAAATTTTGAGACCTAGTACTTAATAGGTTAGACCTGGTACCTAATTTGCATAATAGGTTGGAAATTAAAAGAAGCGCCATCAAAAATGTTACAAAAATATTACTTTTAGTGCAGCAAGTTATGTGCCTGTTCTACACAGGTAGGATGTATGTTGTGACATGATGAAGAGAAATTTATCAAGTACATAGAAAATATCAATTACATTTAATTTTTAGAAGTGAGATTTTGAAAGCGATTACTGATTTTAAATAAAGAAATAATTCAGCTTTTAGCAGTTTCTTTAAAGATTAGTGAGGGTCAACATGAATTACTTGTTCCCCCCAAAAAATTGTAGGTTGTGATCAGAAAGTATATATATATATATATATATATATATATATATATATATATACACATATGTATACACATGCACCCATCTACACAAATATTTGTATATGCATGTGTGTACATATTAAGAACACACACAGGATGCCTGGGTGGCTCAGCGGTTAAAGCATCTGCCTTTGGCTCAGGTTGTGATCCTGGAGACCCGGGATCGAGTCCCACGTCGGGCTTCCTGCATGGAGCCTGCTTCTCCCTCTGCCTATGTCTCTGCCTCTCTCTCTCTCTCTCTCTGTGTCTCTCATGAATAAATAAATAAAATCTTTAAAAAAATAAATTTAACCAAAGAACACACACAACTTTAAACAGATAATGATTTTAAACTATTTTGTAACTCTTACTGTGGCATATATTAGTTTCCATCGGTCAAAGCCAAACTATAAAATTTCCCATCTTTACCATGACAGCCTGTAAAAATCTGTCACATTCTTTAGGATCTACATGCATCCTCATCATTAATAATTTCTGTTCAATGACCAAATTAATTAAATATACCTTAGGAACAACTTATGATTTCTATGGGGTTCTAAAGTCATCTTTTGCTAAAATAGCAGGAAGCTTCCTTCTAAGTTGGCATAAATGTGAAAAAAGAAATCATGTTGAATAGAAAAATCAAGGAGAATAATATCCTAAAGGCAGGGATCTTAAATGCCAAGTGCCCTTTCTCAGCCTCAACCATTCATTCTGAAAATGGCCTATCAAAACAGCTTAGAGGGAGCAGGTTAATTACTGTTCCTTTGACATATGTAATACATTTTCACTTGCAGGCCTGTGCATTTATTTAAGGCCAAATGTTGTACAACAAAAGTGTCCTCTAAGGTATTTCTTTCTACCATTTTTCCCCAGTTGGCTTACACAGCAATTTTCTTTAAAAAAAAAAAAAAAACACTGTCTTTTTGGGAGATATTTTTAAATAAGACTCTAATCATATTCTTCTTTAGGAATAATACAGCCCAGGAATGAATTAAGACAGGAGCCCAATTTGTTTTTAAATGCCAATTTAATTTAAATATTTAAGTATATCTCACACAGAGCTTTTATCTATACATTTATATTTTTCTGAGTTTTTCTACATTTTATATGCAATATTGACAGTTCCACCTGCTTATGCTTTCATATCTTTCTGTACTGCAGACCTTTATTTATATATATGAATAAAAAGATCAATGACCAGCTTTCTTTAGTAGATGGTTCAAAGACAGAGTCCATGTTCATACATGGTACATAGTACCATCCCTGAAACACAGTAGGGACTCATAAAAAAAAAATCATTAAATAAAGAGACTACACCTTTCAATTCTACATTTTTATATAATAAAAATGTGAATTTTCTATTTAAATCATCTATCTTGAATTTAAAGAAGTATAGGTGAAGAAACTATAGATAGATATATGATAGAAATAGATAGATGATAGATGATAGATAGATAGATAGATAGATAGATAGATAGATCAACCCTGCATTTATTAGTCTTTATCCTATCATAAAGGGCAATACACATGTTTTTGAAGAATTAAAAATATTTTTTAAAGATTTTGTTTATTCATGAAAGACACAGAGAGAGAGAGGCAGAGACATAGGCAGAGAGAGAAGCATGCTGCCTTTTGGGGAACCGAATGTGGGATTTGATCCCAGGACGCTGGGTTCATGATTTGAGCCAAATGCAGACACTCAACCACTGAGCCACCTAGGTGCCCCAGAATTAAAAACCTTTTTAAGAATTGTCAATGTGTCATTAGTACATTAAGAATATTGTTTTAAAATTGGTTCAAAAAACAAGAGATCAAATATATATAGATAGATAATCTATAAAGATACATCTCTATCTATCTACCTACCTATTTACCAGAGAAAAACACAGACCCCATCAACAAAACCAAAACGCTTAAGTAAAGCAGGCAAAATTTCCCATCTTACAAACAAATGCAATTCTCCGGTGGATCTAGCCTAGGCAGCTATTTCTGCACACTTTTTTTTTTTAATCTTAATACATTCTTCTATCATATGCAGCTACAAGCAAAATAGTTTTTAATAACTTCATTCCTGGTAAAATTTGTCACAAGAAAGTATTAACTATCAATCTCCCTTATCCATTTTATAAGGGTTGTATGAATAGTAATTTCAGAAAGGGACTCAAACAGAGGACTCCAATAATCAAGAATGGTTCAGAGAATATTATATTAAAACAAACAAAAAATAAACCCCCTCTTTTATTAATCTACATAATCCCTCTTTGGTTTAATAGGATTTTAACTAGCTCTAAATATATGAGCCTCTCTGAATTTTGAGAGGCTTAAAGCTTTCTTCCAAGCAAGCAAAGTGGATTAAAATCAACCTTTGTGTTTTATAATTTGCATTTAACTGAACTATACTGTGAGTTTTACTAAAGCCCTTAAGTGGTTTCTTCCTCAGTTGCTAGCATCTCTCTAAGATAAGATCATGAGATTCTCTTTCCTTTGATATATTTCAACTTGCAGCCACATTACATGAGCAAATTCCTTGCCAGACACGCTCTTTTCTCCCAACACACACATGACCCCCCAAATATTTCTCTGCTTTCAAACATTTCATATATAGCTTTAATTTTCTTTCATTTACAGATGAAAAATAGATTCTCTGAGAAAATCCTAAAGGGGAAGAAATAGATCTTAATGAAGTGTCAATGAGATGTTAAGATAGGTCAAAGCTATGATGAAATTTTTCTGTCTTTCTCAATATTTTCTCTAAATTTCCAGTAGTCACTGTTGACAAAATGAAACACAACCTTCCTTTTGTATTGTCTGCACTGCTGACTCTCTTTGACATTCACAAGACTGCTGACTTATAGTTCTTTTTTGAAACAGAATCAAGATGTGTATCTCTTTGATTTATGAAAGCAAAACAAAATTTCATGCATGAATTATACTGTGTAACTACTAAAATTTTTATCACTTATATAAAAATCTTATATCTATGTATATGTAAATATAAAAATAAAGGAATGGGTAACATACTTTCACCTTTGGTTTTGCAGAGCTATAACCTGGTATTAACTAAGTTGCATGTTAAATATAGATGATAAATAAAAAGGTCTGACCTTAATAGAAGGGATAAGAGGAATGAAAGAAAAGAGGAAGGAAGGATGGAAAAAGAAAGCAAGCTGAATTTGTTGATAATGAAGAGAGAGCTGTAAGGCACACTTATAAGGCACTATTTGTCTAAACAAAGTGAATGAGTGCTTGTATATAAGTTTTGGAAACATAAAAAAAAGTTTTGGAAACATGATATTTAAAGATTTCAGAAGTGTGTAAAGTGGAGTGATGCTTTATAGATTGGCTGACTTTCAGAAGTATGAGGTTGTAATTCATTGGCTGGCTCTCAGAAGCCTGGCTAGTGATGCTGAGTTGTCATGGATCATTTAGAACTACTTCTACAGTTCTGGTGGTTAGATGCTACTAGAGTCAAAGAACAATCAGTCCTTTCCCATAGGTCAGAACTTTTAGTCCTCAGTCCACCTCGTTGTCCTTCTTAGACAAAGCTGCAGGAGATATTATCAGGCAGTGTCCAGAACCTCACCAGGTTGCCGATTCAACCAGAAATAAATGTTTCATTTGCTTGTTGGTCAGCACAATTGCATACTGTTTCCCCTTTGAATAATTTAGTGTATCATGTAGGGATAATGGCTGCACAAAAGCATCAAGGTTCTGGATAACATATCAAATGAATATGAGACAAGTAAGAATAACAAACTATTATAAGATTTTTCAGGCTTAATCAAGAAAACAGGTGTCAATGAATCCCTAATTCTATCTCTTCTTTAACTTGCATGTAATCTTTTCTTCAAATTATATATAGCTTAGCCAGGCTGCCATTCCATTCATACAGATATGGCTCTTCCATATTAATTGTGATATTCATTTGGGTACATGAAGTCTAGCAATAGTGCAGACTTCCTGCTGGTTGGCCAAAAGAAACAGGCTATTTTTTCATTCATAATTATTTAAGCTAAGGAACTCAATTTGTGGGCTGTGCCCACAGGAAATAAGCTTAAGGATTTTTTTTTTAATTACGTTAAGTGAGGAAACTTTTTGTTGTTGTTGTTTAGTACCTTGCATTGTGCAATCTTATGGTTAGGATCACAATTATCAGGAGCCTGTTTTAAAAATTATTAGTTACACCACCGGAAAATGGTTTTATTCCTCTGATCTGTTCAAGAAAATCGTCCTCTAAGAAAGTTGGAAAGTCATATACTTCACATACTTGTAATTGTCTAATATTTCATCCCACAGAGAAATAAGCCTTATTCCTTCACTCCTAGGTTGGGATTCAAATAAATAAAAAATACAAGACAAGACAAGAAAAGAAAAAAAGAAAAGAAAAGAAAGAAAGAAAAGAAGTGATTCCCACATAAGAGAAGAAACTAAGAAATGCATAAAAAATACAATTTTTGTGGAGTTCCAGATGTACTATGTCTGGGAATTATCTTGAAAAATAATCACTGTTACATCTCCAGAATACTCATTTACCCTCTTTCGATGCAAAGATAATTTCCCATAAGTTCCAAAAAGTATCATTATAAGTAAAGTGGTCTGAGACACCTTTGTCTTAATCCTTTTTTTTTCTACACTTCAACAGTTTGGACAGATACAACCTACTATTTTGTGTTGATTCATTTGTATTTTGTAGTTGTTAGCATATTCAAAATTGAATACATTGAATGTACTAGCTCTAGTTTGAGAGAGTAGAATTATGTATTATCCCTAGTAAGACTAAGACCTAAGCAAGTTATCATTAGTAGTAAGGGGGCAGGGGGAGTGTTTAGATTAAGTGTGTAGCCTTGAAAAAAGGGCAGATAAAAAAGACAACTGAAAGGCTAAAGTGCAAATATATGCAAAGAAAGTATTACAATCATGGTTCCAGACATCTAAGAATCTTGTTTCAGTGATATTTAGCAAACACTGGCCAGCTCATGAATATTCCAAAGATTTGGTCTATAGTTTATTTCTGTAACCTATTTGCAGAAATTTTCTGAAGAGCCTCTGTTTTTACTTCTATGGGTATAATCTTTTACCTTGATAATGTGTCAACTTTTGTTAGTTGGTTAAGATACACCCAAGGATAAATTGCTTGTGCTTTAATCACCTACAAAGTAGTCAAGAATAATTGGTATGATATTTTTTCTGGTGATGTTTAAGGTCAATATTTCTCTGATGTCTTTTCCAGAATACCAAATCACCTGATTTAGGTCATGTAGGGGATGATTAGAGAGATGAAGGAAAGGAAGCCTATCATAAGATTGATATCAATTAGTGCTTTAAAATATTTAGCTAATCAGCTTCCAAAGATTGGAAACAAGTATGTATAGGTTCATTTTTATTTGCGTGAGTTGGCCAGTGATGGGTTCATAGTACATAATCTATGACTTCTTTATAAGAAATAATGAAGGGATGTCGGAATTAATGATAGTAGTGTCATCAGAGACTAAGGATGTATGACAGTTTAGATGAATTTAGTATTAACATTGTTCTTTTCACGTTTCCCAAGAATTGTGAGTGATTTTAGTCAGTAGAGCATAAGGGATAAGGAATGTAAATGCATAATACCTATCCCAGGAAAATGTATTCTCATGTCATGGGTTCATTAAGTTTTGGTTCCACTGATTTTCCCTATTGATTTTATGTTTTTAATTTCATAGATTTTTTAAAAAAGATTTTATTTATTCATGAGACACAGAGAGAGAAAGAGGCAGAGATACAGGCAGAGGGAGAAGCAGGCTCTCCACAGGAGCTTGATGTGGGGCTGGATCCCAGATTCCAGGATCACGCCCTGAGTCAAAGGCAGATATTTAACTGCTGAGCCACCCAGTCATCTCTCAATTTCATAGATTTCTTGTGTAGTTTTTGTTATTTGTCTTTTTTTTCTGCTTACTCTGGATTTAATTTGTGCTGCTTTTCTGGTTTCTTAAGATTAGAGCTTAGAATATTTTAGATTTTCTTTTCTAATATGTGCATCTACTCAATGCTATAATTTTTCCTCCAAATGCTGCTTTCACTGCATCACAAAAATTGGTTTATATTTTCTTTTTCATTTACTTTAAAATATTTTTAAATTTCTCTTGAGATTTCATCTTTGAACCATGAATTATGTAGAACCACATCGTTCAATCTCTGTAGTTTGCTAATAAACCCATCAAAGGGATTGATTTAATTCTGTCACAATGATTTTGATCATTAAAATTTCTTTTTGGTACTTCCTTAGGATTTCCACATCTGCTTATATTGCTCATCAGTTCTTGTATGCTGTCTGCTTTACCCATTAGAATGCTTAGTTTAATATATTAATTATAGTTTTAAATTCCTGATACTCCCAGCATCCTTGCCACGTCTGGGTCTGATGCTTGCTTTGTCCCTTCAATTTCTGTTATGTTTAGTTGATTTGCCTTTTGGTATGCTTATAGTATCTTCTTGGTAGCTAAACATGATGTTTAGGGACTGCTGCAAATAGGCTGGGTGAAGGGGACTGCTGCAAATAGGCTTTTAGTAATGTGGGGGTAAGCTGTGGGGGGAGGGAAGTGTGCTATAGTTTTCTGATTAGGTCTCAGTGTTTTAATGAAGCCTGTGCCTCTAGACTATGAACTTCACAAGCACTTCTCAGGGTTTTTTTTTTTTTCCTCCATGCTAAGGTGTGACAGGATGGCTAGTGATGGCCTCTAGTGGCTATTTCCACCTTTCCAAGTCATTTGGGCTCTCATAAGCAGGGTAGGCTCTAGTTTTCCCTGTATTAAGAAGAATAGAGTTTTGGTATGGTATACTTCAGAATGGTTTCCCCCAACCATCCCAAAGTCCAAGAGGATTTTCTCAGATACTTATTATTGGCACCTGGTTGAGCTCCTAGAGGTTAACCTCACAATATGGTTGGGGCCTTCCTTTGTTTGGGACCTGTGCAGTTTTTCACTCTATTTGTTATCTGCACTAAGCCACAAGCTCTTCATCAATTACCATTCAGGTTTTCCTACCATGCCCTAATTTCTTAGGCAGCTTCCTCTTGTAAGTCTCTGCTCAGGGACACAGCGATTCCTTAGATTTGTCTGTTAGTCTCTCCAATCTCGGGGTTAGTAGTTTGCCTTGTGTCCTCTCTTCTCTATGGATCCAAGGAAAGTTGCTGGTTTTTTAATCTGTTTAGCTTTACTACTAGTTAGGACAGAGTGGCAATTTCTAAATTCCTTCCATGCAAAATCTGAAACTACAAGTCTACTCTAATACTATTCTTTAGAATTATAAATAAACCATCCAATTTTCACCATAAAAAATAAACAGATAAGAAGTTAAAAAAGAGAAAAAGCTGATTTCCAACTGTTTTTTTTAATACATTCTAATGGTAATGTGATTTAAGTTGTCATCATTTCCTTAAAAAAGAATAGGTCAGTAGAATGCAGAAGGTCCTGTATATGTTGGTGGATTTCTTGTTAGGAAAGCAGATTTGATAAGAGTACAACCAAATATTATTTGAGGAAACTATAATAAACAAAACACATGCACCTTATTTATAATATTGAACTATTTTTTAAGGGGCTCAAATGCATTAGCTTTAATTTTAAACTACAAAGATACTTTAAGAAATATGTTGGATTACTTGTGAAGATATTTGAGGAAAGACAATTTTTCAAAGCGTGCTATAATCAAAGAAAGAATCATAATGATTACCATAAAATCCTTTCTTAAATGCTAAAATATTCATCTTCATAAAACTATTATGAATCAATAAAAAATTAGAAAATGTAGAGGAAAATATTTTTAAAAATCCATGAGACAGCCTCCAGAAAAAGAAATGTGTGTCATAATGATATTAACGTCTTTCCACTGAAATAGATATAAATTTTAAATGTATTATATATAGTGCATTATTTGCCAATAAGTTGATAAAGAATTTATCATATATTGACATTTATTTTGGCTGCAGCAATTGATAAAAGAAAATTTCATTCATTCCTTTGAGAATTATGCTTAGCAAAACTTACTACAGGGAAAACTATAAAATTCCTCTAAAAAATAAATCAATAATTAAGCTTGCATTTTTAATAGAGTAGCATTGCCTTTTCTATAAAGTTATCTTAAAAGAAACAAAAGCAATCAGACAAGAAACAGAATTACAAATTAATTTGTGTATGAAACTAAGGGTCATCCTTCTAAGAGCAGTGAATAGATATGCCCGACCATCTGAATAGAAACACTAATGGTTGTAGATATGAGAAAATCTGCAAAAGGTTACTTTCTCACATAATTAGCACATCTAGACGTGTAAAACTAACTATATTTTCTTTGCTACAACAAAGTATTTCATAGCCTTGAAGGTTTCCAACACTGTTTTCAAGAAGAAAGAAGAGTGAATGTAGTGATCGAAGATTTGGGCAAAAAAGGGGTATTTGTAGAAAGTAGTCTAGAAGTAAGGTTTAGAGAGAAGTAATCTACACTGTAAACAAAACAAAAGCTGCCAATCAAAGTTTATTGGGTTCAATTAAAGTTTAATAAAGGATGTATTTGCATATATAATTCTCTTTCCACAAAAAGCATATTAGGCTTGGACCAGAGTATCAGCCTGTGCACATGAAACTCCTGCTAGTTTCTGGTCCATTAAAAGTCTCAGGCAGTCAAATATGAATAATAATAAAGTAAACCAGCTTTAGCTCAGAGACTTAGAGAGCTGGAAAGAACATCACTTCCTCTCATAATTAGGACAAAACAAACAAAAAAAGATAAGTTACAAATAAATGCCTCTAACTCGAAATATTTAAAGAATGGTAAAGGACAACGAACTACCTCCAAAAAGGAAGAAAGGTATGTGTAGATAAAAAACAGGAGTGAACATTTGCCAACCTGGGACAGATACCATTAAATAACATATTTTTCAGTAAAAAAATCCAGCTAGAAATTTTTGACAAATCTTTAAAAGCCGAGGTTTGCTTAGCATCAAAGTGTCAAACTCCTGAGGTTTATAAGGAAGAATTGCATCCTTTTGCAGATTTTTCCTCCAGGATTCCAACAAATTGCTCATGGAGAATATCGGGGAACATCCTGAGAAAACTTCCCCTAAGGTGCTGCTGGAGGGGAAAAATTGTTACTACTGTAGTACACTTTCCTAAGGAACAGAAAACTTAATACTGAGGGAGGCTACCAGTATCTGTAGCCTGAGGAAAATAGGAGAAAATCATTGAAGCCAGAGAGGGATTGTCAACCACCAGCAAAAACGCCCCGCAGACCCATTTTCCCTATCTCTTCTAAGGAACAAAAAGTCTTAACATGCGTAAAGGCATCAAAAATAGTCAAGAGAACAATAAAAAAGAAAAATTCTGCATCTGCAAGAAAGGGTAGGCAGAGTGTCACAACTGGGGAAGGTGCAAGAACATTCATAAAGGCCACAGCACAGAGACTTATTTTTGCAGTCTGAGACTGAGACTTCCTGAGAGCACCCAGGTGCATCCCAGGACCTCAACCCCCATCACAACATCATTGAGCCCAGTGAAAAGGCCAGTAGAATGTCCATTCAGAATTCTATGAGATAACTCTGGGAAGCAAAGCAAGGAGAGGCCCAAGAACAAATAGAGAATCAAACACAGGTGTTATTAGAAGAATTTGAAGCCCCTGATGCACTAAGGTTAACCAAAACAACAGAGCTCAAAACCAGCCCACTCCCCTATTTTAACACAAGACCACACACCAAATGCCTAGTAGAAGGCAATTAGAAAGAATGAGTAATCCATTTATCATTTGAGTTGGGTTTTTAATTATTTACCCCCGGATTTATTCTTGATATCCTGAAGCTGTACCAACATTAATATTAGGATCAATATTTGTCCCTATGACCAACAACCGAATAACTGAATCCTGCTTTTTCACTTTCCCCAAATTTTAGAAGTTTGCCGCTCTGTACTTTCAATTGGATTAACAAGTTCACAGAGACTCTTCAAATTATTTTCCAAAATTGCTTTATCTTTTAATAGATAAATAGAGCTATTTGTCTTTCCATTAATCTAGTTACAATTTTACATATATATTAGAGTTTGTCATAGACATAGAATACTTCCATAGTTTTTAGCAATGAATTATCTTTTTCTTGTTTATTATATTTCTTAAACATTCTAACGGATATTTGTAACATAGGAAGTACTATAAACTAGTGTGTTTCAGTCACCTGTAAGGACTAGAAATCTACACATTTTATAAAAAATCTACATCACTCATTTTGATTTTTTTGTCTGTGTCTCATATCTTTTCTACAAGTGATTTTTTTTTTTTTCTGAGACTAACCTTTGGAGAGACCTTCCAGTAAGATACAAACTGTAGCTACTCTCAATTACTCTTTCAGGTGTTGCTTCCTATTGCATTTGATAACACATCTGATATTTTTTGTTCTTTGATATTGTTATCACAAGATCCCTAGATTGTTTCTTAATGGCTCTCATTTCAAGTGTTTCTAATGTGTGTTAAACATCACTTCATGGTTTCTTCTCTCTTTTTCTTGATCCTCTTTCCATGGTGTTAGAAGAGTCACTCAAGGTCTCCTCTTTTATCATCTTATGATGAATTTCATCCAAAACCCTGCTGATTTCTGCTATATTGGCTAGGCTGATTTGATGTTCCCTGGGTCTCTGGAATTGACTTCTGTAACTATGTCACATTAAGTAAGATTTGACATCTTGCTTTTCTTTCCTGCTCTTGATATGAACCTTCATCTAAAAGATTAAAGTCTCCTCTCTGGAAAATATACCTATTTCTAAAGGCAGTTCTTTTCTATAATTTAGTTCCATCTGCATTATTTTTGATGACTTTCTTGAGTTTGTACATGTGGATAAAATGTAATTTCCTAGTTTTCAGTAGTGCTGTTTTTCTTAGTTTTAATATTTTATTTATCAAAGGGGACCTAGAAATTTTGGCAATGCTCATTTCCTATCATTCCTTCATATTCTCTATTCCATTCTACTAACAAAATGACTTTATAGTGTTATGTATCTCTTTCTCTTTTTGGTTGTAATGCCAAGTATTATATTTGTTAATTCATATATTAACTAGAAAGGATTTCTTACTATGGATCATGGGGTAAACTTCAGGTTTCAGGACTATTTAAAGTTGTAGGGAAATTTTGGTATAGTAGGGCTATGTGTGTGATGTGCTTATTCTTTTATCAAATATAAAATTTACAGGAAATTAAATGTATAGATCTTAAGCTTTCAGTGCTAGGTGTTCTGTTTTCATTTTTAAGTTTATAATATTGATAATCATAGACACTAATGTAAGCATCACCAAAAACATACTAAAAGATATTTCTATCACTCTAGAAAACCCTTAAGCTTCTTTTATTAAAATGAAAAGAGCTGAGTAATATGTTTTCTACACTAATCATATATGCTACTCATATATGAATTTTAAAAATGCCAGATTTAAAATTAATGCATGAATAATTATTATATTTAAAATTTTAACATTTAAAATTGGAAAAATAATAGAATGAATCATGAATGCTCCACTTTAAATGGATAGGCAGGTTTATTTAAAATCAATTAACCTATTGCTCTTAAATTAATATCACAAATTTCCTGAATTAATTTCTGAAAAATTATATCTGAGAACAGTTGTTAATGTGAACATTCATCAAATAAATTTTTCAGGCAAATTTTATTTCAATGGATCATAATATGTTTAAATATCCTAATAAAATATATTAGAAATTAATACATATTCTTCTCAAATCTATATATTCTTTTCAGTCCCATGGCAACAACATAGTAAAATCTCACATTAACAAAGCTATAAATAGTTGCTATATTTCTGCACATAACTCCTGAAATGTTCCATCTAAAAATGTTTGACATAATTTTTACAGGGAGAGAGAATTCCCCTTTCCAGATTTCTCTTTTAGTTCTATCTTGCCTTATTTCCAGTATGTGTAATAGACTTAGCAGAAAGGAAGAGGGAGAAAAATGATCTGTCATTTTGTATTGACCAAAGTCCAGTATGAAATGACAAAGGTTTGTCTTAGAGATTCTAAATTAATTGTTTCTAAGGAGTTTGAAAAATAATTGCCTTTTTTTCCAACTGGAAATTGATGTTTATTTTGCCATAATCATCCTTTATCACAGGTGCTATTACAGTTCTGAAAGTTAGTTCACCTACTCTATTTTTCTTTATTAATCTGGTTGCTATGCTGTAGAGAGGAAATATTGCAATGCCATGGCCAAATTGAATATTTCTACTTCTTCCTTCTCCCCCACTTTCCCCATAATGTATTAGCACATTACTCCAATTCAGAGAAATATGAACTCAAGAATAACTCTAATTTGCTGGCATACTAGCTAGCTTAAAGACCAAAACATATATATTTTTTCACCTTTAAAGTTGAGTTGCTTCAATTAATTGTTATTTGGGAATAAATCATTGAAAGAGTTCTTTATGGTTGGAAGATAGTGGCAGAATAGGAGACCCCACACTGCCTTCCTCCCATGAATGCAACTAGCTAACTGTCAAATCATCTTAAATCCCCCAGAAATTGACCTGTAGATTGGAAGAACAAACTCCACAGACAAATGCAGAAAAGAGGTCACATCAAAGAAACTGGAAAGTATGGAGATGCAGTTTGGGAGAAAAACAGATGTGGCTGCTGTGGAACAGAGAGAGCCAGGGTCATAGAAAAGGGCCAGAGACAGATTAACACACAGGGGAGCACAAGGGGAAAGCAAATCCCCATAGCAATTGGCTTGGAAAGTAAGAGGTGCTGAATCATGACTTCTGGGAACCAGTGGGCATAAAGGCTGTAGTTTTAAAGGTCAGTGGACTTGGCTGAATAGAGCCCAAAGAGCATTACACTTCTCTTGGAAAGAAGGGATGCAAACAACTCACTGACATACAGTGGAAAGAGTGATCTGAAAAGTGCCGGGAGAACAGAGTGGGAAGGTTGTTTGCTCATTTCAGAGCACATCCCAGGGAAGAAGCATTCACAGAGAGATTCCTCCAGGAACAAATGAACTGGCCAGAGTCATCTCCCTCCACTGTTCCTGAGCATAAGCAAAGGGCCACCTGCAGGAACCAATACAGGACTAACACTCACTACCTAACTTGCTTATACTAAGCCCCACCCCCAGTGTCCAAGGAGAAGCACCCTTCTTAGTCTCCGTTGCTTCAGTCCTAGTAAGGTTAGCCTCCTCCCCTAGAGGATTGCCTCAAATCCCTGCTCACACTATGTCTCCTGACTCAGGACTTTTGCAGAGCCTAACTTTTGGCAGTGGTGGCAATAGGTCTCATTTTACAAATAGACCAGAGCACACTTAGTAAAAACATACCACATTCAGACAAGGGACCAAACATTGCCCACCACAGACCAAGAGAGAATCTACAGATAACTGGCCTGAAGGGTAAATTGGCCATTACAAAATAGCAGAGCACATCCAGAAATGGAGACATGCCCAAATGTGCCAGACCCTGGGGA
Source organism: Vulpes lagopus (assembly GCF_018345385.1). Taxonomy (NCBI): domain Eukaryota; kingdom Metazoa; phylum Chordata; class Mammalia; order Carnivora; family Canidae; genus Vulpes; species Vulpes lagopus. Next base: position 8,418,332 of record NC_054827.1, read on the forward strand.
ACAGGAGAAACTATAGAGAGGGGCACTAAAGGACTTCTCTTTCATAAAGCCATTACCCTTAAGAATAAGAGAGGTAGCTGATTTATAAAACCAAACCAAACCAAACCAAAACAACAACAACAAAACAAAATAAAACACCCAAAACAAAACAAAACAAAAAACAACAAACAAACAAAAAAGCAAGCACAGACCTTAGACAAAATGAGAAGACAGAAAAATTTTTCCCAAATAAAAGAACAGGACAAGGTCATGGCCAAATATCTAAGTGAGATAGATATAGGTACATGCCTGATAGAGAATTGAAAGCAATCATCAGAAGGATACTCACTTGATTTAAGAGTAGAAAACATGAATGGGACCCATAACACAGAGATAAAGAATAACACAGCAGGGATAAAGGGCTCAATAAACAAAATAACACATATGCTTGCTGGAATGATCAACAGGTTAAAATAAGCAGAGGACTGAGCTAATGGCCTAGAAGACAGAGTAACGGAAAGTAATCAAGCCAAAAAGAAGAGAGAAAAAAGAACAATGCAAAATGAGAATATACTTTAGGGGAACTCAGTGACTCCAACAAATGTAATAATATTTGTAGTATAGAAGTTTTAGAAGAAGGGAAAGAAGAGGGGCAGAAATTAACTTGAAGAAATATTAGCTGAAAACTTCCCTAATTGAGGATAAATAACAGATCTCCAAATCCAGGAAGCATAGAACACCCCTCAAAACAATCAACAAAAACAGATCTACACCAATACATATTGCAATTAAATCGAAAAAGATTATGATAGAGAAAAAAATTTAAAAGCGGCAAGACTGGGCAGCCCAGGTGGCTCAGCAGTTTAGTGCTGCCTTCAGCCCAGGGTGTGATCCTGGAGACTGGGAATTGAGTCCCACGTCAGGCTACTTGCATAGAGCCTGCTTCTCCCTCTGCCTGTGTCTCTGCGTCTTTCTCTATGTCTCTCATGAATAAATAAATAAAATCATAAATAAATAAATAAATAAATAAATAAATAATAAATAATAAATACAGTAATACCAAAGTATAGTCACATACAAAGAAAATCTCATAAGGCCATGGGGGCGTGGGGTTCAGCAGAAACTTTCCAAGCCAGAAAGCAGTACCACCATATATTCAAAGTGCTGAATGGGAAAAATCTGCAGCCAAGAATACTCTATCCAGCAAGGCTATCATTCGGAAGAGAAGGAGAGATAAAGAGACAAAACTAAAAGATTTCATGACCACTAATCAGCCCTACAAGAAATATTAAAGGGGACTCTGAGTGGAAAGGATAAACTAAAAGTGACAGTATAAAGGTAGGAAACACAAAAGCAGTAAAAATGGGTATTTCTGTGAAAAATCAAAGAACTCACAAAATGAAAGGATGTAAAATATGGCAACATATATCTAAAACATAGAAAGGAAAGGAGTAAACAATGATTTCAAACTTAAATGACCATCAACTTAATATAGACTGCTATATACAGAAGATATTATATACAAACCACATGGTAACTAGATAAAAAACCCACTAATAAGTATGAAAAGAATAAAGAGAAAAATTCTAATATATCACTAAAGAAAATCAGCAAAATATGAAAAAGAGAAGAAAAATCAGAGAAAATCTTTAGAAACAATGACAAAACAAATAATAAAATGACAATAAATATTTATCAATAATTATCAAAAGACACAAGGTGACAGGCACACCTGGGTAGTTTAGATCATTAAGGGTCTGACTTCAGCTCAGATCAGGATCTTGGGGTCCTGGGATTGAGCTCCATGTTGGGCTCCCTGCTCAGCATGCAATCTGCTTTGGATTCTCCCTCCCTCTGCCCTTCCCACTCATGGTCTCTCTCTCTCTAAAAAAAAATAAATAGATACATTTTTTAAAAAGACATAGGGTAACAAAATGGATAAAAAAGCAAACCCATCTAAATCCTGCCTATGAGACTTATTTTAGATCTAAAGACACGTGTGTATTGAAGTGAGTGGTTAGAGAATCATCCATCATACAAATGGTTGTCATAAGAAAGTCAGAGTAGCAATATTTACATCAGGCAAACTAGACTTTATTTTATTAAGATTTATTTATTTATTTACTTATTTGAGAGTGAGAGAGAGAGAGAGTTGCAGGGAGAGTCAGCGGGAGAAGGAGGAAGAGAATCTCAAGCAGACTTCTTGCTGAGCACGGAGCCAGATATGGCTCCACCCCATGACTCATGAGATCATGGCCTGAGCTGAAACCAAGAGCCAGATGCTTAAATGGTTGAGCCATGCAGGCACCCCAGATAAACTAGACTTTATTTATTTATTTATTTTTACTTTTTTTATTTATTTATGATAGTCACACACACAGAGAGAGAGAGAGAGAGAGAGAGAGGCCGAGACACAGGCAGAGGGAGAAGCAGGCTCCATGCAGGGAGCCTGACGTGGGATTCGATCCCGGGTCTCCAGGATCGTGCCCTGGGCCAAAGTCAGGCACCAAACCGCTGCGCCACCCAGGGATCCCCCCTAAACTAGACTTTAAAACAAAGATAGTTACAAGTGACAAAGAAGGACACTATATAATAATAAAGGGGACGACACAAGAAGATATAACAACTATAAATATTTATGCACCCAACATAGGAGCACCCAAATGCTTAAAACAGCTAATAATAAACATAAGGAAGTAATCAATAATAATACAATAATAGTAGGGGATTTTTATAAGCCATTTACAGCAATGGAACAGATGGATTTAACAGATATATTTAGAGCATTCCATCCTAAAACAGCAGAACACACATTTTATCAAGTACACATGGAACAGTCCCCAGAACAGGTCAGATATTAGCCTGTAAAATAAGCCTTAGCAAATTCAAGAAGATTAAAGTCATATCATGCATCTTTCCTGACCCCAGAAGTACAAAACTAGAAGTCAACTACATGAAAAAAAATATCTAGAAAGAGCACAAATATAATGAGACTAAATAATGTGTTATTAAACAATGAATGGGCCAACCAGGAAATAAAAGAAAAAATAAAATAGTACACAGAAACAAATGAAAATGAACACACAATGCCTCAAAACTTCTGGGTTGCAGCAAAAGTGGTTCTAAGAGGAAAGTTTACAGCAATAGAGGCCTACCTCAGGAAGCAGGGGAAATCTCAAACACCAATATTATGCCTAAAGGAACTAGAAAAAGAGCAATAAACAAGAGCTAAAACCAGAAGAAGAATAGATATAATAAAGATTATACCAGAAATAAATACTATAGAAACTAAAACAACAACAACAACAACAACAACAGATCAATGAAACCAGGAGCTTGTTCTTTGAAAAAAAAAATCAATAAAACTTTTAAACCTATAACTAGATTTATCAAGAAAGAAGAAAAAGGACTCAAATAAACAAAATTGCAAATGAGAGAAGAGAAATAACAGCCAACACCATAGAGATATAAACTAATATAAGAAAATATTATGAAAAACTACATTTCAACAAATTGGATAACTCAAAAGAAATGAGTAAATTCCTAAAAGCATATAAATTGCCACAACTGAAACAGGAATAGAAAATTTGAACAGACTGATAACCAGAAAAGAAATGGAATCAGTAATCAAAAAAACCCCAATAAACCAAAGTCCAGGACTAGAAGGATTCACAAGTGAATTAGATGAAACATTCAAAGAAGAGTTAATGCCCATTCTTCTCAAAGTATTCCACAAAATACAAAAGGAAGGAAAACTTCCAAATTCAATTCATGAAGCCAGCATTACCCTGACACCAAAATCAGATAAAAATACCACAAAAAAAGAGAACTCCAAGATCGTACCTTTATTGAACCCACACGCAAAAATCCTCAACAAAATGGTAGCAAGGCAAATTTACCAATACATTAAAAAGAAAAAAAAAAAAAAAACATTGACCACAATCAAGAGGGATTTATTCCTGGGTTGCAAGGATGGTTCAATAATTCACAAATCAATCAACATGATACATCACATCAATAAGAGAAATGGATGAGAACCAGATAATCATTTCAATAGATGCAGACAAAGCATTTGACAAAATTCAAAATTCATTCATGATAAAAACCCTCAATAAGTGGATTTTAAGGAATAAAACAAATGAACAAAGGAAAAAAGAGAGAAAGAGAAAAATAAAGAAACAGATTCTGAACTATAAAGAACAACCTGAGGGGAGGTTAAAAATGAGTTAAGTAGGTAATGGGGAATTTTTTAAGTGGAAATGGGGATTAAGGAGTGCATTTGTGGGGCACCTGAATGGCTCAGTCAGTTAAGCCTTTGAATTTTGGTTTCCACTCTGGTTATGATCTCAGGATCCGACAACCCCACTGGGCTGTCGGATCCAGCAGGGAGTCTGCTTGAGGATTCTTTCCCTCTGCCCTCCTCCTTCTTGTGCTTTCTCTTTCTTGTAAATAAGCCCAATACATCTTTAAAAAGAAAAAAGAAAAAGAAGTGCACTTGTGATGAGAACCTGGTGGCGTATGGACCTGTTGAATCACTCTATTGTACACCTGACACTAATAAAACACTGTATGTTTAAAAATATTTTTCTTCAGTTTCTTTTAAAAAATATTTATTTATTTGAGATTCAGAGAGAGAGAGCATTGGAGTGGGGAGGGAGTGGGTGAGGGAGAGAGAGAATCCTCAAGCAGACTCCCCACTGAGCATGAAGCCTGCTGCCCAGGGCTTCACCCAGGACCCTACTAAGATCATGATCTGAGCCAAAGTCAAGAGTTGGCCAAGTTACCAACTGAGCCACCCAGGGCCCCCATCCAGCTTCTATCAATAGGTAGGGTATATATAATGCACAAAAAAGCATGTTCCATGATATTTCTGAGAATCTGAATTATTTTTATTCATTTTTAATAGCATGCCTTAAATTATAATTAGGCTGGATTATGTTCTCTTGTAAGAAAGGTAACAGAAATCTACTGTCATTTAGATAACAGTAACATCGAGATTGTTCTCTCTTGATTTGAAATATTTGTACTTCTCAATCCTTCAATTCCCCAATCAAAAGCTAAAATATTTTATGTGCTTACTCTGTATTTCTTTTTACACATAGGGGTTTTGCAAGCTATAACCACCATCATTCCCTTCAATGACTTTAGCTGAGCATTTAAGCTAATTCTTATTTCTCAAATAAGAAATTTCATTTTTCTTATGTAAGTTCTTTGAGGAAATACATGTGCTCTAATTCTGTCTTGGCAGATATTCATTGGATATTTTTTGTTGGTGGTGCAATTTACTATCTTAGCATTTTGAGAAGCCCCAGAAAATTATCTAAAGCAAATGATTGGCTTATTTATTGGCTGGATAAAACAAAATACATGGAGAAATTAGGAACTCCTCAATTATGTCTTAACCAAAAAATAAAACAAATTATAATATTGCTTTGTGTGAAACAAAAGAGTTAATGTATTGAGAAACAAGGAAGTATACTGGCTTACAAAAAGAAATATATAATACAGATGGCAAAAATCTCATTGAGATTCTCATAAAATTAACTGACTTTTTAATAACATTTTAATGCCCATTATTAGTAAATTGCTGTTCTGAGGCTTCTTGGGTAGCATCCACCTGGGTCTCTTGGAAAGCCTGCTCTGCATGAAGCCAGCTGCCATGAAAGAAGTCTAAATCCCTGAGACCACCATGCTGTGAAGAAGTCCAAGTTAGCCATGGAGTATAGCCATGTTGAAAAAGAGATGCCTGACTAGCTAATGTGTCCAGCCATCCCAGCTCAGATGTCAGAGATAGGGATGAAAAAGCTGTCAGATGATTCTAGTCCTACCCATTATCTTACTGTCACTTCAGAAGGAACCCCAGCTAAGAACCACCCAGCTGAGCCCAAACTCCCAAACTATGAGAGATTATAATGAATAGTCACTTGTCACTTCAAGTCATTAAACTTTGGGCTTATGTTACATAGAAATAGATCATTAAGACACACCTCCTGTTTATAGGTGAAGAAGTTGTAGTTCAGAAAAGTTAAGCAAATTGCTCAAGGTCACATTAACAAGTAATAATTTAGAATTCAAACTTTTTTTTTTTTTTCATTCTCATACATTTTCATGCCCCTTCAAATCATTCTACCACCTTTAGGTGTCCCAGCTTTTTGCTTCCTTGCTCTTCCACTGTTAGCATCCTATTAAGGTTTCAGCATGTCCAGAACTAGTTTCCTCTCTACATTCTCTTCTTCCATTTTCCTTCTGGCTTCTTCTTCATGGCCAGATTATGATCTTCATAATAACAGTGAGAGCTTATATTTAAAAAGTCTGAACCAAATGCTAGGCACTTAGCATATAACATTTGTATTTGTTTCATTTAATATTCTCACAAACCATCCTACACATCATAGTCAAATTGTCATCACTAGATTCTGCATTTAATAAACCATATTTTGCAAATAATTTCCTTCTTCATTGGAATACACTCCGTGTTCTGTAGGATATTTTTATTGTGGAAGACAATGAAAAACAAACATGGATATTGAGGTAATTGCAGGTGGTGACAAGTGCCATGAAAAATAAATAAATAAATGAAGTGATGCCATAGGGAGCACTATTCCTGGGGCATGGTGCTTTCAAGTAACTACCCAGGGTATAGTGGTCAAATAGAGTTTCTCTGAGAAGGGAGTAATCAGGCTGAGATCAGAAAAATGGAAATGAGCTCACCAAACGAAGATCAAGGAGAAAAGTGTTCTAAGAAATGGGTATAACCAACACAAAGACCTTGAGCCTTAAATAGCTTGAGAAATTCAACAGACTTAAATAATGTCTATTCACTCAGAAGTAATGATTACAAAAAAAAAAATTAAAAATGGAGGGATTAACAGGGGCTGATTTATGCAGGACAATGTAGTGATGGGGAATTTGGCTTTTTTAAAATTATTTTTTTTATTGGAGTTCAATTTGCCAACATATAGTATAACACCCAGTGCTCATCCTGTCAAGTGCCTGCTTCAGTGCCCATCACCCAGTCACCCCAACCCCGCGCTCATCTCCCTTTCCACTATCCCTCGTTTGTTTCCCAGATTTAGGAGTCTCTCATGTTCTGTATCCCTCACTGATATTTCCCACTCATTTTCTCTCTTTTCCCCTTTATTCCCTTTCATTAGATTTATACTCCCCTTATGAATAAGACCACATAACATTTGTCATTCTCCAGTTGACTTACTTAACTCAGCATAATACCGTCCAGTTCCATCTACGCCTGCCTTCAGCCCAGGGTGTGAACCTGGAGTCCTGGGATCGAGTCCCATGTCAGGCTCCCGGCATGGAGCCTGCTTCTCCCTCTGCCTGTGTCTCTGCCTCTCTCTCTCTCTCTCTCCCTCTCTCTCTCTCTCTCTCTGTCTATATAATAAATAAATAAATAAATAAATAAATAAATAAATAAATAATAAATAAATAAATATTTAAAAAAAAAATCTTAACAAAGCATTACAGTCTGAAAATATGCAGGGGACAATCCCAATCTTTTGGAACTGGTTAAGACCTGATTTATGACCCAGTATATGGTCTATTCTGGAGAAAGTTCCATGTGCACCTGAGAAAAATGTGTATTCAGTTGCATTTGGATGTAAACTTCTGTAAACATCTGTGAAGTCCATCTGGTCCAGTGTATAATTTAAAGCTGTTGTTTCTCTGGAGATATTGTGCTTCGAAAATCTGTCATTTAGAGAAAATGCTGTGTTGAAGTCTCCCAGTATAAGTGTGTTATTATGTAAGTGTGTCTCAACTTTGGTTATTAATTACTTCACAGCTAGCTCCCACATTTGGGGCATAAATACTCATGATTGTTAGGTCCTCTTGTTGGATAGATCCTTTAAGTATGATATAGTGTCCCTCTTCATCTCTCACTACAGTCTTTGGAACACACTTTAATTTCCCTGATTTAAGGATGGCTACCCCTGTTTTCTTTTGAGGACCATTTGAATGGTCCATGGTTCTCCAACCTTTTATTTTCAGGCTGTAGGTGTCCTTATGTCTAAAATGAGTCTCGTGAAGACAGCAAATAGATGGGTCCTGCTTTTTTATCCAGTCTGAAACCCTGCGCCTTTTGATGGGGTCATTAAGCCCGTTCACGTTCAGAGTTACTATTGAAAGATATGGATTTAGTGTCATCATGATACCTATTCAGTCCCTGTTTTTGTGGATTGTTCCCTTGGACCTCCTCATTCTTTTACATGTTCCCCCTTAATATTTCTGGCAGAGCCGGTTTGGTGGTCACATATTTTTTTCAGTTTCTGCCTATCTTGGAAGCTCTTTATCTCTCCTTCTATTCTGAATGAAAGCCTTGCTGGATAAAGTATTCTTGGCTGCAGGTTCTTCTCATTTAGGACCCTGACTACATCCTGCTGGCACTTTCTCGCCTGCCAGGTCTCTGTGGAGAGGTCTGCTGTTGTCCTAATGCTTCTCCCCATAAAAGTTAGTGATTCCTTATCTCTTGCTGCTTTGAGGATCTTCTCTTTATGTTTGGAATTTGCAAGCTTCACTATAAAATGTCGAGGTGTTGACGATTTTTATTGATTTTAGGGGGGGATCTCTCTATCTCCTGGATCTGAATGCCTGTTTCCCTCCCCAGGTTAGGGAAGTTCTCAGCTATGAGTTGTTCAAATACAGTTTCTGGACCACTGTCCCTTTCAGCGCCCTCGGGAACCCCAATTAAACGTAGATTTTTCTTTCTGAGGCTGTCATTTATTTCCCTTAACCTATCCTCATGGTCTTTTAATTGTCTTTCTCTTTTTTCCTCATTTTCCATCCTTGCCATCAACTTGTCTTCAATGTCACTCACTCATTCTTCTACCTTGTTAACTCTCTTCGTTAGGACCTCCAGTTTGGATTGCATCTCATTTAATTGATTTTTAATTTCTGCCTGATTAGATCTAAATTCTGCAGTCATGAAGTCTCTTGAATCCTTTGTGCTTTTTTCTAGAGCCGCCAGTAGCTTTATAATCGTGCTTCTGAATTGGCTTTCTGACATTGAATTGTAATCCAAATTATGTAACTCTGTGGGATAGAGGGCTGTTTCTGATTATTTTTTTTGAGGTGAGTTTTTCCTTCTAGTCAGTTTGCTCAGTGCAGAGGGCCAACAGCATGTTGTACTGGAAAAAGGAGAAAAAGAGAGAGAGAAAAAAAAAAGAAGAAATAAAAAAGGGGGTGGGGAAACAACAGAAACAAACAGAAAAGAAAAAACAAAGGGAGTATCCTCTGATTCCATATACTGTAAATCCCTCGCCTTCCCCTGGAACTTTCCAGGCTGCTTGGTCAATAACTTGCTTTTCCTCTGACCTTCTAGCTGGTCTTCTGGGGGAGGGGCCTGCTGTGCTGATTCTGAGGTGTGTGCACCTGGGGGAGCTGCCCAGCCCTCTGCCAGGTCTACTGTTCAGTGGGATTGTTTATCCTGTGAGGTCGCTGCTCAGTCCCAGGTACAGGGTGACACCAGGAGGGACAACCACAGTGGTGGTGCCCGCTGTCCAGCCCGGGAGTCAGCTCCCACAGTAACTACTGCAGCTCCCAGTGCGCAGGGGTCTGGGTACTCCAGGGTGGGGCCGGCGATCTGCACAGCTCGGGGCCACCCGACGGCAGGAGATACCTGGCTGTCCTGTGTCCTCCTGGCTTTTGCCTGTCCCAGGGGAGCCCCAGATCCTCGGCTGTGTTCCCCCGGTGCCCTGGGCTCTGGGGCCTCTGACACTGTGAATGGACCTAAAGTACCACGATGTGTAATTTAAAAGCATCAGAGTCAATTTTGTGTGAAGCTAACTTATCCTTTATTACAATAAAACTCTATAAGCCATTATACAGGTTAAAGAAAAATTCAAAATATAGAAACAGTGAAATTACAGGGGAGGGCAAGCCTCCGTTGGGCTGCAGCCATCACGAGCCCCACGGTGGGAGCTGGGGTGGGCTCCCGAGGTGGTCAGGGAGCTGCTCAGGGGTCAAAGCTCGTTGTTCCGGAGGCAGATGGAGGCTCTGGCACTCTGGGGACCCCGTTTGCAGGCGCCGGGACCTACTCCTCTGGGGTGGCCACGGGTGCAGGTGGCTCTTCCTCATCGGGGCAGGGAATCATAGGTTGGACCAGCACGTGCACAACCTTCACCTCAGGAGCCAGCATCTCGGCCTTGACCAAGTCCTCATCTCCAGCATCGAGGACCAGTTCAATCACCTGAGGCCCTGATGCTTCACCAGGCTCCACAGTTGGAGCTGGGGCGGGCTCTGGGGGTGGTTCAAGGGGTTGCTCTGGCCCCGAGGCCAGTTGCTCCATCGAGTTAGGAGGCTGCTCAGGCACATCCACGACCTCGAGAGCAGGGGGTGGTGCCTGCTCCTCCTCCAGGGCTCCCAGGGGTGCAGGGGGCTCCTCTAGGGTGGAGCAGTGCACTGGAGCAGTGACCACTATCTGCAGGGGCTTCGCCTCCCCAGCGGGCACCTCAGCACTGGCCGAGCCCTCAGCCCCAGCAGCCAGGATGGCGTCGATCCCATCAGGCCCTGACGGGGCAGCAGGCCCCACGGTCGGAGCTGGAGCATGCTCCTGAGCTTGTTCAGGGTGTTTTGCTCGGGCTGAAGCTGCACCTCCAAGAAGACAAAGTATCACCACCAGGACGGACTGTCCACGTCCCTCCCAAATCAAGGCCACTCTTCCCACCGCTCAACGTGTGTGAGGGCAAGAGCCCTGGGAGGTGTCCCCAGCCTGCAGCCCGTGGGGTGGGGTGTGAGCCCACCCCCTGCTCCTGGCTCAGCTGCAAGGATGCTGGATCCACGGGCACCCCCTGTCCCCAGCTCAGCCGCCCCCAGGCCTCCTCACCCCCAGCCTCTGGCTCCGCTGCATGGCGGCGTCTGAATTGCCTGAGGTAATGCTGGGCCCGGAGTTCCAACTCTGAGCCTGGCATGTGCTGTCTTAGGAATTGCAGAAGTTTCATAAGGGAGGGAAATTCTGGGAGCTGACAAAAGTCGTCCCAGTAATAATCCAGCCATATTTCCAGCATGCAGGAGATGGCCCTGGGGAGGGACAGGCGAGCACAGGCGTCAGAAACAGGGCTCCATCACATGCAGGTGTCCCGGGGGAGCCCTGCAGGACCCGGGGCCCCGGCCTCCCGTGCGGGGTGTCGGAGGCCAGTCCTGCTCCTCGTCCCCCTGCCACCTGGCAGTCCTGCCTGCCACAGGCCTGCTCCCCGAGGAGGGGCTGGCACACAGCCTCTGCGGGGAGCCCACGCCCAGGGAGTGACCATCACCGTCTCTCCTGGGGAAGCAGGGCTCCCTCCTCAGCCTGGTCCCGGCCCACCTGCCCCTAGAGTCTACCGGCAGGCATCCGGGGACGGGGGGCGTCTGGCCTGTCATTGCCCTCACTGCACACACTGTTGCTCTGGGAAGGTCCAAGGCAGGAGGGCTCGGGCTCTGTGTCCTGCTAGGCCTTGCCAGGAGCTGCCCGGAACCACCACCTTCCCTCCTGTGGCTCTGGGCTGCCTCCCTCCTGAGGGGCCCCCGGGGTGTCCTTCCTCTGACTTTAATCTCCCTTCTCCCACGGGGCAGGGGCCGCCTGGTCCTGGAGCCCTCACCAGCTCTCCTGAGCACCTGCTGTGCCCCCAGGTCCAGGTGCCACCAGATTGGGGAGTGCGATGCTCCCCACCCCCTCTGCTCTGGGTTCCAGGTGTGGGGCAGAGAGAGGGTTGGGGGGCATATGGAGGTCTCCTTAGAGGTCCTAGTGCCTCCCACCAAGCCTGCAACCCATCCTGTCTCTCCTTTGCTCTTTTCCTGAATTGCCCTTAGACCTTTACCCTGTCATGGGAATTGCAGATGTGTGGGGTGAGGGTGTAGCCCCCCCCCGCCCCACAGCCCCCTCGCTGCCCTCCTGGAAAGGGAAAGCCCCCCTCTAGGAGCCAGAGTCACTCACAGTTTCCAGCACTGCAGGACTGCATCATTGTTACCCCACGCAGCTACGATGTACCCATACCTAGAGGAGGGCGGGGGCATCCCATGACTCTCATCATGGGGGCTGTCACCCTCTGACCCCCGACTAGGCCGGAGTCCCAGGGGCCGTCAGCTCTGTGCGTGGGGCCACAGGCAGCTCCCAGAGAAGCGCCCACACCTGCTGGGGCCTCCTGAAGGCTTGAGCATGAAAGGGCTCCGGCCAGGCCCATGGCCCATATCGGAGTGGGCCCGGGGAGTCCCGGGGTCCCCCAGGCTGGTTGCCCCAGGACAACAGACCCCCAATGGACTCTCAAACCTCCCTTTCAATGGGGAAACAGGCCAGCTTAGGACCCTGGTGACGGGGGGAGGGAGGAGGCCCAGGCCTCAACAGGGAGGAGGAGGACGGCTGCTGAGCACAGGCACAGCCCCTCTGGCCGATCCGCCACAGACCAGGCCCTGGGGCTGCCCTCCAGGACCCCGCTAGGCCGGGGTGACCCTGCTCCAGGCGGGGGAGCAGCCCGAGGCCCGGAAGCTCACACCATCCCCAGCCTCCCCACCAGCAGGTGGCCCAGCCCGGGGCTGTGGAGGGGCAGGTGCTCACTTGGTGAACAGCAGGTCCAGCACCTCGTCCGTGGTGGCGAATCCACGATAGTCGTCTAAGAAGCTGCAAATGGAGATGACGTCCCTGTGCAGCAAGGCGAGCTGCAGTTGTTGA